>NC_142010.1:262384169-262546669 GCF_049901735.1 Notechis scutatus | reverse complement strand
CAACAGGAGCCAAGGAACAGAATGGTCTCATTTTCAATTAAAAAAAAAATTGTAGAAGTTTATTCCCCAGCCTGTTTGTTATTGTTTGATTGATCTGTTGATCTTTTGATCCAGCAACCCATCATGTTAAGTATGCCTTTGAATACATGCAGAATCCCGTCCTATGCATATCTATCTATCTATCTATCTATCTATCTATCTATCTATCTATCTATCTATCTATCTATCTATCTATCATCTATCTGTCTGTCTATCTATCTATCTATCATCTATCTATCTATCTATCTATCTATCTATCTATCTATCTATCTCTATCTCCATCCCTTAGCAAAAAAGAACAACTATGGTATACCTTACAGAGATTAGTGTCAAATTGTTTGCAGATGGTAAAGATATCTAATCTCTTAAATGTATGTGATTGACATAGGAGCCAAATGCAAAAGTGGTTTGCCATTACTGATAAAGCATGACCAAGAAATTTCACAAATCGTTCAAACACATTGCAGGCTTTGAAACTGTGTGGGTGCTGAATGCAGGAAGAGATCATCACACACATCTTCAGATGTGGCCCTAGGCAGAGTCTGTTGGAATTGGGCAACTTCAAAAATCTCTCATCTATCTATCTGCCCTATCTATCCATGCACGTTTGGCCAAACCACCTCATTATATCATTGTAGATTTTAGAAAGAGCCAGCATAGTCATATTCCACTCAGTGTCAAGGATGCAGCTGTAGAGGTGGTCAACAGTATTAAGTATCTAAGGGTGCAGATAACAAAAAATCTGGTCTCTCCACAGGTCATCCTTGGTGAAACATGCAAACCAGGATCTGCATTTTCTGCATCGAATGAGGACAGCATATCGTCTTCCTTCCGTCCTGGCCACTTTTTACAGATGCACAGTTGAGAATACTTTAACCAACTGCATCCCTGTTTGGTTTGGTGGCAGCAGTGCCTCAGATAGAAAGTCCCTACAGAGAGTGGTGAGGACAGTGGAGAAGATTATAGGAAGCTCACTTCCTGTTATTCAGGATGTTGCTTATAAGCGCTATGTGCTTAGAGCTTGAAGCATCGTTAGACACACCACACACCCATTATATGGTCTCTTGCTGTTGCTCCCATCTGGGAGGAAGTTTCAAAGTATTTCTAGCAGGACTACCTGATTCTGAAACAGCTTTGTTCCCTAAGCCATCCATCTGGTAAACTCGCAAGATTCATTTTTTTTTCACCATGTATACATCCAAACTGGACTGTGTTGTTTCTCTATGTCATAGAATATATGTGGGTATATGCATAACTTTGTACTTATTTATTTATTCTGTCATGTCATTGTAGTGCATATTGGAGTTGGTGACCCTTTTGAGAACTGCATGCCACGAAATTTCATTTTAATGTGTGCCGATTAGTCTACATTCAAAGTGACGATGAAGTTATTCTCTCATCAAACAGGACTGGCAGATCAAAGGGAGGAACCTGCCTTTAAACCATGAATGAAATCTGGTGGCAAGGGAGCACTTCCATGAGTTTCAAAGAGTTTTGCAGATTGAATATTTCTACAACTACTGCAGACAATACTGTGTACACTACTGACAATTTCACTTCTATACATGGAGAACTTTGGTGAGGATCTTGAGTAACATGGAAAGACCACGAGGTCCCTGCACTCTCTGAGCTTGATGGTTTGCTTGCAGACATTTCATAACTCAACTAGCTTACATCATCAGTGCTAGCTAGAAGGAAGCAGGCTGTTATCTTTGTTTATATAAAATTTGGCTTGCAGTGCCCTTTGAAGAGAGAGTCTTGAGTACTGGGAAAGACTGGGGTCCTTGGTGCTTTCTGAACTTGCCTGTTTTCTTGAAGACATTTCATTATCCAACTAGGTAACATCATTAGTGTGAGGCAGTGTGAGGTTTTATATACAGTAGCTTGCCCTACCTGTTCTGGTGATGGGGTGGTTTTCTTTTTGGTAGTTTCTTGATTAGGGTCTAATTAAGTTCCTTGATTGGGTATTTTGATTAATCAAGTTTCTTGTTTCTATAGTTCCTTTATTAGGTCCTATTGTATAAAAACAGAGAGCAAATCCAACACTCCTTTGCACTAATTCCATTACCTAGTTGGGTAATGAAACCTCTGCAAACCCACCTCAGAGTGCACTAAGGACTCCACATATTATAATTTTAAAAATTACCACAAGGAAAGTGGAAAACTGTAGGGTCCCTTGTGCAATTTTTTTAGAGATGTTTTGAAAATTATTTCATATTGGGTTTCATTATTTTAACAGTTATGAAAAGAAACCTCTCCCTCCTCCTCCCCCCTCTTCCTCCCCCTCCTCCTCTAACCCCATGACCAACCTCTCTTTTTCAGAGTGTTACTCCATTATTAAAAAAGTTTAAATAAACAGCATTGCATTAAATTATTATATAAATCAATAGATGGCATAAGGATCTGTCTGCCTGTAAGGCTCTGTCACCCCACCACTACTACTACTACTACTACTTCTTCTTCTTCTTCTTCTTCTTCTTCTTCTTCTTCTTCTTCTTCTTCTTCTTCTTCTTCTTCTTCTTCTTCTTCTTCTTCTTCTTCTTCTTCTTCTTCTTCTTCTTCTTCTTCTTCTTCTTCTTCTTCTTCTTCTTCTTCTTCTTCTTCTTCTTCTTCTTCTTCTTCTTCTTCTTCTTCTTCTTCTTCTTCTCCTTCTCCTTCTCCTTCTCCTTCTCCTCCTCCTCCTCCCTCCTCCTCCTCCTCCTCCTCCTCCTCCTCCTCCTCCTCCTCCTCCTCCTCCTCCTCCTCCTCCTCCTCCTCCTCCTCCTCCTTCTTCTCATCCTCCTCCTCATCCTCCTCCTCTTCTTCTTTTCCTTCTCCTTCTCCTTCTCCTTCTTCCCCTTCCCCTTCCTCTTCTTTTTCTTCCTCTACCACCTCCTCCTCCTCCTCCATACAGTCATTCAAATCCAAGAATCTCAAAATCTGTTTGACAACAAAAAAAAATTAAAAAACCACCTAAATCCCGATACTGTATGAAGTCTCATCATCTGTAGTTCTCCTCTCTCCCCTCTATGAAATCAAGATTAATGGGATTCTTCCATAGCGCTTAAACAATTAAAAACATAAGATATCCCAAAGAATTATAGATGCTATGTTTGGCAAACCCCAACAAGGATAGGGATGAGAAAGAGAGAAAAACATCCAAATATATATATATATATTTAAAATGAAGACCTATCGAGCAAGGAACATGAAAAAATAAAATGCAAGAGTTCAAAAATAACTACCAGGTTTATTGGTTGCTCACCTCCGGGGGCCTGGTTTGAGTCCTGCTCTAACGAGAATGACCAAATGTCACTCTAATTATAGGGCAATAAAAGATCCATTGCAAAATGAATTCCGTGGTCTGAACTCAGCTCCAAATGGACATTTGTCTTCATTACGATCTAGGCATACGTTTGGCACAGGTTGGGTGTCTGTCTTTAAAAGAGGCTCATAAGTTAATGAGGAGGAAGCTTACAATGTTACCCCTGGAAGTCTGTAGTTCAGGCTTTAGATATCTAGAATATTTGAGAGCAAAGCAATAGAAAAGAAGCATCATCAAATGTCCCTAAAAAAATAGCACCATCAAATGATTCTATGATAGAAAAATATCCCAGACCTCCCAATGGGGAAAAAAAAAGGGTGAGTGTTGGTGATAGGGGATTCAATTCTCCTGTCAAGCCCATCCATTTTAAATCAGATTTGGAGCTGCCACAAGGGACCTTGGGAAGGAAAGGAAAATGAGAAGGCAGGATAGCCACAACAAAGAGGGGATGCCTGTCAGCGTTGGAAGCCATATTAGAACCAGAAGCTTCCATGCTGCCACATTCCTATGCCTGGGAAAGTAGGAGGGGGGATTTTTAGAGTGTTGATAGTATAGACATAATAGCATTCTTTTTTTTGGTCAAGGTCATGTTATTTCTGCACCTGGAGGAGGCATGGTTGAAGGGATGACTCAGGTTGGAATGTTTGGTTATTGGACCATGCGATGGACTGATGGGTGCAGGGGGTGAACCCTCATGAACAGACGAGTACCTAACATGAAGAAGGACACCAGACCCACACCCATGAGGGCCACACAAGATGCCCCCACCACACTTCCACGTAGAAAACAGACTCACACCCACACAGAAGATGAGACACGACCACGGACCAGAAGCCGCACTGCAGCTGCATCACTACCCGCTTCAAACCCCTCCGAGCCATACATGAAGCGAACTGACACCCACCATGAAGATGCGGCACGACCACGAACTCGAAGCCAAACAGCAAGATCACAGCTCACCAGCTCAAATCCCCCAGCAACTAAGACTAACCTGAGCACAACCAAGCCCCCACCTGAACAGAACACGCCTCCAGCCAATCAGAACACGGCCAACCCCCAACCAATCAGAGCACAGCCAAACCCCAACCAATGAGAACACACCCCCACCCAATCAGAACACAGCCAAGCCCCCACCCAATCAAATCACACCCCCACTAGCAGTTAAAAGGAAGAAGCAGCTGCAAGCTCACATCACTCTGAGAAGCACAGAGCCGAAGACACAAGCCTAAAGATGATGAATGAGACTTCATCGAAACGTTGCCTAGATACTTCCAATCTTACGCGGGATAAAACCCGAATAACCAAAGACACACACACACACACACACAGACACACACAGACACACACAGACACACACACACAGAGACACACACACACACACACACATATGTGTGTGTGTGTGTGTGTCTGTCTGTCTGTGTCTCTGTGTGTGTCTGTCTGTCTGTGTGTGTGTGTGTGTGTGTGTGTGTGTGTGTGTTATTCAGCTTTGTTCGGGTATTTTCCCACGTCGTTGTAGTTGTGCTTTTAAAGTTGTAGCAACGTTTGGCAGAATCTCATCTGCCATCATCAGGCTTCTGCACTGTGTTCGTCTGTATACAGAATACAGAAGCCTGATGATGGCAGATGAGATTCTGCCGAAACGTTGCTACAACTTTAAAAGCACAACTACAACGACGTGGGAAAATACCCGAACAAAGCTGAATAACATACATGTAAGTACCCATGAAAACTTAAGAAAATAAATAAATAAATATAAATATAAATATAAATATAAATATAAATATAAATATAAATATAAATATAAATATAAATATAAATATAAATATAAATATAAATAATATAAATATACACAATACAGAAGCCTGATGATGGCAGATGAGATTCTGCCGAAACGTTGCTACAACTTTAAAAGCACAACTACAATGACGTGGGAAAATACCCGAACAAAGCTGAATACCATACATACATACATACATACATACATACATACATACATACTGTGGGAATACAACATACATACATACATACATACATACATACAGCAAACAACTGTAAAAGTCTGACTCACAGATGAACACTATACAGAAGCCTGATGATGGCAGATGAGATTCTGCCGAAACGTTGCTACAACTTTAAAAGCACAACTACAATGACGTGGGAAAATACCCGAACAAAGCCGAAGGCCATACATGTAAGTACCCGCGAAAACTTATATATATATTTGAATGGCTTGTGAACCTTCCTTGTTCTCTGACATTCTGACAGCACGTTTAAAGAATAGAGAGATGTGGAATGAAGGTAGATATTGTTAATGACAGCTGCTTCCAGTACCTACTCATAGAGCACTTATTGGCAATTTCACTTTCTTCAGATATTATATCTGCACTCCACACCAGCCTTTTTGTCTCATGGGTTCCTAAATCTTCCCTCTCTGAAGGATTATCAAAGTTGTGTTATTTTTTTTTTCCTCAGCTCCTGGCTGTAATTTTAATTCATGTAGGCTCTTTGATGTAATTAGACCATAAAGTAATAGAGTTGGAAGAGATTTTGGAGGACTTCTAGTCCAACCCTCTGCTGAGGCAGGAAACCTTGTGCCATTCTGGACAAATGGCTGTTGAGTCTCTTCTTGAAAGATGAGAAAGGGTTTGATGATCAACTTCCAACAATGGAGGTTTTTAAGAAGAGCAATTGGGCAACATTTGTCTGAAATGGTTTAAGGCAGGGGTCAACACCATTAAACACTGAACACCCACAAAAGTCCTAACCAGAGGCTTCCCCTTCAATTCTGAGCTGACCGGAAGTCTGGTTCCCTCACTATAGGGTCTCCTAGCATAATTTCCTTTTTCATCTGCTGACCAGAAGTCTGGTTCTCCCACCATAGAGTCACCTCAGAACACGACATCCTTTTTCATCTGCTGACTGGAAGTCTGGTTCCCCACCATAGAGTCTCCTCCTAGCACAACATCCTTTTTCATCTGCTGACCGGAAGTCTGGTTCCCCACCATAGAGTCTCCTCCTAGCACGACATCCTTTTTCATCTGCTGACCGGAAGTCTGGTTCCCCACCATAGAGTCTCCTCCTAGCACGACATCCTTTTTCATCTGCTGACCGGAAGTCTGGTTCTTCCACCAGAGTCTCCTCCTAGCATGACATCCTTTTTCATCTGCTGACCGGAAGTTTGATTCCCCCACCATAGAGTCTCCTCCTAGCATGACATCCTTTTTCATCTGCTGACCGGAAGTTTGATTCCCCCACCATAGAGTCTCCTCCTAGCACGACATCCTTTTTCAACTGCTGACCGGAAGTTTGATTCCCCTACCATAGAGTCTCCTCCTAGCATGACATCCTTTTTCCTCTATCTGTCCTAACTGAAAGCCCTATGAATTGTGGAGCTGACCAGCGACAGGGAACCTCAGCAGAGGAATGAAAGAGCCACATGTGGCTTCAGAGCTGTGGGTTGCTGACCCCTGGCATAGGGTTTTCCTGTCTGAGAAGGGGTTGGACTAGGAGATCTCCAAGGTCCCTTCCAACACTGTTATTCTGATGAAAGTTCTTAATTGTGTTAATTTTTAATCCAACTTTACTGTTAATATTTATTGGTTGAGTGTTTTCATGTTTCATTATTTTGTTTTTATTGATTATAAGCTACCTAGAGTTCAATCAATCAGAATAGAGCTGAAAAGGACCTTAGAGGTCTTCTAGTCCAACCTCCTGCTCAGGGAGGAGACCCTATAGCACAGGGGTCCCCAACCTGTGTGGGCCACTGCCTACTACTGGGTTGAGGCCTATTCGCAACTGGGCCATGTGAGTAGCAGGCCAGTGACTGCATGTGTGCAACCCCATTCACGTGTACACACAGTCCTACTTGTGTGAGTGAGGGACACTGATACTTGCAGCTCTACTCACGCAAGGTGTCTTGCATGAGTGGAGTTGTATGTGCCAGCCCACCACTCATGTCACCAGGTTCTCCTCTTCCCCCCTGAAAGCCACAAAAGTTGGGGACCACCCAACCTTTCACCTATTTCTAGGTGAAATAGGTGGCATATAATTTAAATAAACAAACAAACAAAACATATGCAACCAGCCACTCAAAAGGTAAACATTTCCCCTGTTGGGTTGTGTCCATCTGTTGGGTTGTGTCATCTCTGTTTCTTGGCCAAAGGAGTCAGCTGTGATGACCCGGGGCACAGTACAGAGGCAACACAGTCAGATGATAGTTCAAACTGCCCCTTTATTGCTCCAACTTTCCCACCAAAATACTCCCACGTTTCTGGCAAGTCCCAGAGCAAAGTGATCACACACACACACACTTCCAGAAGCTTCCAGCAGCAAGTAGTCCAACACAACACCATGAGCACAATGGCTGCAAAGCAAGAAATCCAGCAGGGCAAAGGAATAGGTCAATGAATCCAGGAAGCAAAAGAACAAGCAATGGTTTCCGGAAGCAAAGGAACAAGGCAATTAATCCAGGAAGCAAGAAATAAAGCAAGAAGTCCAGGAAACTCCAAACATCAACAGTAGCACACAAAACTCCATGAATTCAGTGTGGGTTCCCGACAAATGCCTCTCCCCACAACGTCTCTTTAAGTCTCAGTCCCCAAGTGTGCCTTGTGTGAAGAGGAGCGGGGCGCTCTCCTCCCAAGTTGTCGGGTCAGCCTGTGCTGTTCCCATCTTCTCTCCACACTCTGTGCTCAGGGATCAGGAGGGAGTGGTTCTTGCTCATCCTTTGAGCTCTGTCTCTCATGTTCATTGCTTAGCCTCTCTTGGTCATCCTGCCCCCGTTCCTATCTTCCTACAAGTGATCCCAATCCCGAAAGCCCTGCTTTTCCCCCATTCCCCCAAAGGCAATAAAGCCGCCCCTCGATCTCTGTTGGCTCCAGTTCCGCTCATCTTCCTCCACAGATTACAGGCTCTGATGGAGGGATGACATCAGCATTGTGTGAAAACATTTCTGTAGTCATTTGGGTGGCATGGCTATAGGCCACGGGTACGTGAAATGCTGTTCCCTTCCCACCAAAATGGTACCTATTTATCTACTCAATGTGCATGCTTTTGAACTGCTAAGTGTCAGAGCTGCCACCTCATGCCTGCAATCACTTTGGAACCAGTCTGCCATGAATACTGAAGGGAGGATAAGAGGCAGGGGGAGCACTTGAGAGGAAAGTGAAAGTTTAAAAAGTGAAAGTGCCTGCCCAAGGTGGTGTTTCAAGGATGCTGCACAATGAGAAGAGTGCATCTGCAAACCAGCCTACCACCAGAGTGGTCGTTTCCAGAACATCTTCTTCAAAATTGAGAAGGACAATGGAGGACCAAGAATGGGAGGTGCTTAAGCAAGGAAAAGATTTCACTTGGGAAATTGGCATGGGAATTTCAGTTCTGGCTTTGCACTACTGTATTTCACTTGACTTCTAGTAAACTACACCTTTCTCCACCCAATGGGGTTAAGGATCATTGTTACTCAGAAGCTCAAGCTGAGGTCAGTCTGACAGTTTGGTGGGCTAGCAATGAAGGGCAAAACTAAGAAAAGCAATGGTCTGAAAAACCAGGAGAGTTATAAAACTCGACAAGTGGGGCACCGTAGTGACACTTTTGCTGTGCTTTTCCCAGGCTAATGCAAAAAGATGATCTTTTCTAAATAATCTTTGCTTAAACTCAGATACTGTTTCTGTGTTGCTTGCCTGCATCCAATCAAAATGTAGACCCCAAACTTCATAAATGGAAATCCACAACTGTTTGAAATCATCCTGATGCATACAATTCTTCTCCTCTCCTCTCTTCTCCTCTCTCCGCTATCCCCTCCACTCCTCTCCTTTTCCTTCTCCAATTCTTCTGTCTTTTGTTTTCCTAATTGAAATTCAGAATTCTTTAGGGGATACAGCCGAATGAGACATGAACAAGTCTGACAGCTTAACTGTATGGCTTTTTTCTTTAAAAAAAAACCAAAACCTTGAGTAATAGATTTATTGTTACAAACTCCTGCTGTGTCTTCTGCCTGCTACAATGATTGCCATTAGTTGTCAGGGCTTTGCTCTAGAGAGCAAAGGAGGGATGGGGAGTACAGAGGATGGATTTGACAATTATGTCAAAATTAAACTAAACACCAGAAAGTTCCAAGTTTGCAATCAAGGCTTTTCATTTCTTTTCCTCCTCTCTGATATTGTTCCAGGGTACCATGGAGAGTGGGATAATTCAAGTCTGCATCCTCTCTTTGATTCAGTTTCTGAATTACACACTGAGATACAGTATAAATCAAAGCATGAAGAAAGGTGTCAGGAATTGAACGTGTCTCTTTCCATGTGTGGGGTGACATGATAGTAGTGTTCCAATATCTATGGGGCTGCCCCAAAGAAGCGGGGGTTTGACTCCTCCAAGAGCTGAAAAATTGATGAAGTCTTTTGGACAAGAAGCTAAATGTTTTCAAAGGAAAGAACAAAACAAAACAGGAAAGTCCAGTTGCCTTTTGGGGGGAAAAAAAGCACCTTCAGGACACCTATCAAATCCTTCCCAAGGACCTGGAATAGCCAGATGTTGTCTGATGGTGTTAAAGTTTTTATTGACAGTATGATTATCCCAGGATTTAAGCTTGTCTGAATAAAGCCGCCTTTTTCAACCAGCAATTTGGTCTACAGTGATTGTGTTTATGTGGTTCTCCAGATGTTTTGGGGTTGCATCCAAGAAGCCTATGACTATTAGTACTAAATTCAAAGTTTCTTCTTCACTGTCCTTCAGATATGCTTCCATTGCCTTTTTCTTCCTTTCTTCAATTGCCTGGTGTGCTTGCATCGTTCCATACCTATCTATTTTCCTTTGTAAGTAGAGTTTGTCAACATTGTTTTGAGGATGAAGGGCATGTTGAATTGTCCTTATTTTTCTGGTCTTCCTATCCAGGGCTTTTTAGTTCTTCCCTGAATCCAGACCACTATTCCAGCTGTGTATATAATGACTAGAATTAAAATCACTCATTGCTTTGAAATGTTAGAACTTCTTCACTCTAATGATGTATTCACAACTAACCTTCTACTTGAGTTCAGTGTACTTGATGCTATCAGCTTGAAGGATGCTCAGGTATTTATAGTACAGAATAGACTAGAATAACAGAATTAGAAGGGACCTTGGAGGTCTTCTAGTCCAACCCCCTGCTCAGGTGGGAAGCACTATACCATTTCAGACAAATGCTTGGCCAATCTCTTCTTAAAAACTTCCAGCGTTGCAAAATTCATAACTACTGGAAGCAAGTTGTTCCACTGATTAATTGTTCTGTCAGGAAATTTCTCCTTAGTTCTAGGTTGCTTCTCTCACTGATTAGTTTCCACCCATTGCTTCTTGTCCTGCCCTCAGGTGCTTTGGAGAATAGCTTGACTGCCTCTTCTTTGTGGCAGCCCCTGAGATACTGGAACACTGCTATCATGTCTCCCCTGGTCCTTCTCTTCACTCGACTAGCCAGGCCCAGTTCCTGCAACCATTCTTTGTATGTTTTATCCTCCAGTCCTGTAATCATCTTTGTTGTTCTTCTCTGCCCTCTTTCTAGAGTCTCAACATCTTTTTTACGTCTGGTGACCAAAACTAGATGCCATATTTCAAGCGTGGCCTTACCAAGGAATTATAAAATGCTATAAACACTTCATGTGATCTTGATTCTATCCCTCTGTTTATGCAGCCTAGAACTGTGTTGGCTTTTTTTTTTTTTGCAACTGCAGCACATGGCTGTCTCATATTTAAATATGGAGTCCACTAGGACTCCAAGATGATCCCTCTCACAGTTACTAGTATTGAGCAAGATACCACATAATGCACTGTACCTGTGCATTTGGTTTTTCTTGCCGAAATGTAGAACTTTACTTTTTTTCACCATTGAACTTCATTTTGTTAGATAGTCTGACAAGATCCTTTGGAATCTCAAACTGCCCAAGGAGCTGCTGATTCAGTTCTACAGAGGAATTATTGAGTCTGTCATCTGCACCTCTATAATGGTTTGGTTTGGCTCTGCAACCAAACAAGACCGACAGAGACTTCAGAGGGTAATTAGGACTGCAGGAAAAAAAAAAAAACTGCCTTCCATTGAGGACCTGTATACTGCATGAGTCAAAAAGAGGGCTGTGAAAATATTTACAGACCCCTCACATCCTGGACATAAATTGTTTCAACTTCTACCTTCAAAATTATGCTATAGGGCACCGCACACCAGAACAACTAGACACAAGGACAGTTTTTCCCCAAATCGGTTGAGGTAGGGTTGTGGTTGAGGAGGTAAAAGCTGAGTATTGGGTTGCGTGGCTTACTTTTGATACAGTCAGCATGGTAGTCAATGTACAGGTCCTTCTCTCAACCGTCTAGACAATGGAGAGAAGGACCTGTACATTGACTACCATGCTGACTGTATCAAAAGTAAGCCACGCAACCCAATACTCAGCTTTTACCCTCAACCACAACCCTACCTCAACCGATCCACCATCACCCAAGACTAGGCACGCACGCCCCCAACTACCTCAATTCCAACTACTGCCGGCCTTAAATGCAAACTACTCAATGCAAGAAGCCTCGTGAATAAAATACCTGAATTTCTCATCCTCCTAAATATGGCTAACTTTGACATTATATTTGTCTGTGAAACATGGCTCAATGCATCTCTCCCCGACTCCATTACCACAGTAAGAGACTATCATGTTTACCGATCAGATCGTGAAAATCGTCGAGGAGGTGGTGTTGCTATCTTCTATAAAAAATCCTTACATCTAAAAAATATCCAAGTTACCCAGGAGCTTGCTCTTCCTGAGACCATCATCTGTGAACTATCCTTAAATATCACAATTCGATTCTTACTATGTTACAGAGCACCTGATTATGACATCGAACATGTAAACAAGCTAAATACATTACTAACATGGACTGCATCCTGCCCATACCCTTTTATCTTTCTTGGTGATTTCAATCTACCTCATATTGACTGGACCCTAAATGATTGTACAACTGAAATCATACACACAACCTTCTACAATGCTATTACAAATCTGGGACTGGAACAACTAGTAACCAACAACACTAGACTAAACAACTGCCTCGATCTCATCTTCTGCAATAGTTTGAATTTAATTTACGGAATACAAACTAAAGAACCCTTTTCCAGTAGCGACCACAATATGATTGACTTTTGTCTCAACATACGTCCACACAAAAATCACCACAATGATGTAATTCCCAATTGTAACTTCAAAAAAGGCAACTATGATCTTATACACAACGATCTCTCATCCCTTGATTGGCTATCTCTATTCACTGGATGCAATACCGTTGAAGACCATTACAACATATTTTTACTTGAAGTCAAAAGAGTCATCAAACTATATGTACCAACAACAACTCCCAAAACAAAACAAAAAAGCAGATTACCCATAACAATAAGGAAACTTCAATCCAAAAAGAGATCACTCTGGCGGAAAAACAAATCTGGTCACGTTGCCAATTTCAAAAACCGATACAAAAATTTATGCCACCAGATAAAGACCGAATGCACCAATTATCACATTAAACAAGAGGAAAACCTTCTAAGCACCAATTCCACCGTGCTTTTTACAATTTTGTAAACAACAAACTAAAAGACTCAAGGTCCATCCCTCCCTTGATAGGACCTGATGGTAAAGACTGCAACGACGACACCATTAAAGCCAACATCTTTAACACATTCTTCGGCTCAGTATTTGTAAACAGCAATGGATCATGCCCAGTATTTCCTAGCCGTACCACAGATAACAACAATGATCTAATACATATCGATTTCACAGAAGACAATGTTGAAAAAGCACTACGCAACCTAAAACCATCTCTATCTATTGGACCGGATGGAATATGTGCCTACTTCTTAAGAAAGCTATCCACTGCCATAGCCAAACCTCTAAGCATAATCTTTGAAAAATCATTCAGAACCAGCTCCTTGCCTAACCTATGGTCACAAGCCACAGTCATCCCCATCTTCAAAAGGGAGACCCAAGCCTAGTTGAAAATTACAGGCCAATCTCCTTATGCTGCGTCACCTGTAAAGTCATGGAATCAATTATTAACCAATCCATCATCCTTCACTTAGAGACAAATAACCTACTCTCCAATAAACAATTTGGTTTCAGAAAAAAACTATCCTGTAATCTGCAACTCTTACACTGCAAAAACATATGGACGACACAACTCGACCAGGGCAAAGCAATAGACGCAATCTACATAGACTTCTGTAAAGCCTTTGATTCAGTGGTACACGACAAACTACTCCTAAAAATAAAATCCTATGGTATCTCTGGACAACTGAATAACTGGATAGAAGCATTCCTGTCAAACAGACAACAAATGGTCAAAATCGGGAGCGTACTATCAAATCCAGTACCTGTCAATAGTGGTGTTCCCCAAGGCAGTGTTCTAGGACCAACTCTCTTCATACTCTACATAAACAACCTCTGTGATCATATTAAGAGCAATTGCGTTCTCTTCGCTGATGATGTAAAGCTGTTCAATACCACAGACAATACTGCTACCCTACAAAAAGATCTTGACTATGTATCAGAGTGGTCAAACAAATGGCAACTTCAAATCTCAACAAATAAATGCTCTGTCTTACATATTGGCAAAAAAAATCAGAAAATAAAATACAAGATGAATAGTCAAGATCTTGTTGATGACTCAAGCTCTGTAAAGGACCTTGGAATACTCACCTCTAATGATCTAAGTGCTAGAGCCACTGCAACTACATAGCCAAAAAGGCATTAAGAGTTGTTAACCTAATCCTATGTAGCTTTTTCTCTGGTAATATCACACTACTAACCAGAGCATACAAAACATTTGCTAGACCAATACTCGAATACAGTTCATCAGTCTGGAACCCACACTACGTATCTGATATTAGCACAATTGAGAAAGTCCAGAAATATTTCACAAGAAGAGTTCTCCACTCCTCTACTCGTTGTAGAATACCTTATGCCACCAGACTTGAAATTCTAGAACTTGAAAACCTTGAATTACGCCGTCTTCGGTCTGACTTAAGCATGGTATATAAAATCATACATTGCAATGTCCTACCTGTCAATGAATACTTCAGCTTCAACCATAACAACACAAGAGCACACAATAGATACAAACTCAAAGTAAACCGCACCAAACTTGATTGCAGGAAATACGACTTCAGCAATAGAGTGGTCAATGTCTGGAATACTCTACCCGACTCTGTAGTTTCTTCCCCAAACCCCAAAAATTTTAACCTTAGACTGTCTACTATTGACCTCACCCCTTTCCTAAGAGGTCTGTAGGGGCGTGCATAAAGCGCACCAACGTGCCTACCGTCCCTGTCCTATTGTTTCTCCTATTCTTTTATTTTTCTTATATGTACCCATTTCATGTATTCACAACTATGTATACATTTATACTTATTATCTTGTAAACAATTGGCAAATCAAATAAATAAATAAAATAAATAAATAAATAATTCCCACAACACTGTCAAACTACTTAGTAAGTCTGTATTACTATTATTATTCTCATTCTTCCTATGACCTATCACTTCCCACACATGATTATAACCATGTTGCTTGTATTTTTACAATTTATATTGTTTTATTTGTTTCCTAGTATGATTTCATTGCTTATTAGTAACCTATGACCATCACTAAGTGTTGTATCTTATGAGTCTTGATTACTGTATTTTAATTTTATTTATTTATTTATTCTTATGTACACTGAGAGCATATGCACCAAAGACAAATTCCTTGTGTGTAATCACGCTTGGCCAGTAAATAATTCTATTAAGTCTATCTTCTGGAGTTAATAGTGATATTCTTCATCCATATTCTTCTTTAAGGCATTTTGATTCTTTCAGATTTCATTATTTTTATCTTGTTGATGGTGAGGATTGGCCTAATTGTCCAGTCCAAACTCCATTGGAAAATCTTGGCTTTATAGAGGTAGTAATTGACCAAAGTTACTACGGCACTGAGAAAAGTGACTTAAGATCATTTTTCATCCTTATGATTGCCCTGTGGTCATGTGATCAAAATGCAGATGCTTAGTAACTGACTCATATTTATGATGGTTGCAATTTCCCAGAGTCAAAGTGATATCTTTTGAGACCTTCTGCCATGTCCCTGTCAGAGTCTGAATCTGAGGAGGAAGCCGGACAGCTGACAGGGAGTGGGAGTATGGATCCATTGGCTGTGGAGGAGGCTGGGGAAGGGCAAAGTCTGGCTGGGCAGAGAAGGAAAGAGGTAGAATAAGGGAGAGGCAGTTCAGAGGAAGAACCAGGCCCAACCCCTCTTCATCCTAGGGCACGCAGGGAGGAATGGAGAAGAGAGCAACCTGGGTTGCATGGCTTATGGGGGAGGAAAGGGCCCTGATTCCCTTCATTAGCCACAGCTGACAGTTGATAAGAAAGGCAGGCTGCATGTGGCAGGCTGTTGGGAGCAAAGATGACTTTATCCTGTGTTGTCGTGGCTTATCTGTGTTCCTGGTGTCTTTCCCAACCGTGTGAGATTTGCTGTGCCTTCAAGTTTGAAATTCTTGCTCCTGCCCTGCCAAACTAATTACTTCAGTTTGGCTTGTTTGAACTTTAAGTTACAGTTTGTGTTGACCATGTTTTGGACTTGATTCTCTGCAGTCAAAGGCTGTTCTTGGGAGAGTTTTTCTCCAGCCCGAAGGTAAGCTGGATATTGGGGGCAAAGTTGGAGATAATAAAGGGACTCCTACTGATTATCTGACTGTGTTGTCTTTGTGCCACACCCCAGGTCATCACACCTTCTGACAAGCAAAGTCAATGGGGAAGCCAGGTTCACTTCACAACCATGTTATTAACTGAACAACTGTGGTGATTCACTTAATAACGGTGGCAGAAAGTCATAAAATTAGAAGAAGAAATTCACTTAGCAAATGTTTCAATTAGCAACTGAAATTTTGGTATCAACTGCTATTGTAAGTCAAGGACTACCTGTATATGGAGAGTGTTGAGCAGTGGTTTTATTTCAGATGGGGTTTTTCCATGGAGTTTCAGATTGTTACCATCAAACTTTCAGAGAAAATTCTTGAAAGTTTCAAGTGTGATAACATACAGGTGACTTAAAGCTCCTTGAGACCTTCTTTTAATCAAAGTTCAGAAGTCATGGCAGCATGAATGAAGCATATTGCCTCTAATTGCTTACACATTCAAATCAATACTTATACAATATTTAAAATTTAGAGTGAATGGCCTAGAGTTGTCCATATCATTTTTTTTCTCTAAATTTCTTCTCTAATTTCCATTTCAGATGAAATTCTCCAAACATTGTTTCAATCAAAGATTCTGAGACACGTGTTTGAAAATCAGGACCCACAATAAACAGGGAACCTATTTCCATATGTGATGGACATGCCCTCAAGCTAAAAATTATTGGTTTAAAATTAGGAAATGGCTGGAGGAAATTACAAAACAGAAAACTGAATTGAGACCAGAAACATTCCTATTGGGTATATTAAGAGATAAAATAAGTAAGAAACTCCAATATATTATATTACATGTAATAACTGCAGCAAGAATAGCCTTTGCCCAGAATTGGAAAAGTGACAGCATTCCCTCCGATCTTATGATAATAAAAAAGGTTTTATAGTGTGCAGAAATGGATAGGCTTTCAATGGAAATGAAGGAGAGAGAAGAGGCAGAGTACCACGAAATTTGGAACTTATGATATAATTGGCTGCAAGGTAGACACAAAATAGAGAGATGAAAGGAAAGTTATGGTGTGATGAAATAATTTTGTATGAATAGGCATAACTATGCATATTTATGTATAAATATGTAAATAACTACATAAATATATGAAAATATGACATAAATCAATGTACAATAATTGTAATAATACTTAAGAATATGTCAAAATGAGTGAACACTACTACAAATATGCTGCAAGGAATGGAAATATGTTTTTAATTGTTTTTTTAATTGTAGAATTTGTTTAATGAAGTTCTTTAAATTTAAAAAGAAAAAAAGAAAATCAGGACCCACCTTTTGACCTGGATTTAATTTTTAAATTTGTGTTTCCAGCTGATGTGGCAAGAAACAAATCTGTTTTATGCACTTCCTTAATTTGGTTAGGCCCTAGCAAAGTTTCATCAGATAGACCTCAAGCTGTATGATGATAACATTGCAATGCAAGTCACATGCTTTAATTAGGTACAATCAGAAATCATGCGGCGACTTCATTAAGTATCATTAAGAATGATCAAAATATTGCTCTTAGGAAAAATACATCAAAAGCATGAATTTACACATTGATTAAACGAGATCTGCAATTTCTAAAAATCTGGTGTGAGGAGAAAAGAAAGAAGAAGAAAAAAAGAATGAAACAAATTAACTGTTCCTACAATACTTAGCAACCGAGGGACTGCTTAGCAACCAAAAATGTTGGACGGAAGTAGAGATGGCAGGGTTCATATTTCCATTCCTTTACAAATGGATAAATATGTAAAAGATGCCAAAACTGAAGAAGAGAAAATGACAAGATTCTTTTCCTGCCTCTCCAAGTGTAGCTCCTAATTCATGAAGCATGATAAATATTCATGCAGAGTTCTGGAACCTAGGAAGATTTTTCATACCAAAGCTAAATCGTCTTTTAAGGTATTGTCTCAATGTTCCTTGGGAGTAACAATAAATCCTTGAGATTTTGGTTAATGGGATCTTCCTGGTCATTCCTCCAAATCCTGAATCAGGGTTTAAAGTTGGGTGAGGCAGAGGGTAGAAGACAATCGAGGGCAGGTTTGTTTATGGAGATGCAAATGTTGAAAGTTAGCATATACCCCTGTCCTAGAAGAATGAAACATTTTGAGAAATATTCAAAAGGCAGAATATTATATTTCCTTGGATGAGAAATGGAGAAACATGCTCTTGGAAAGCAGCCCCCACCTTCCTTTATAGCCCATAGCAGATGCCAGCACTTAAGAGATAAAGAGATAACTAACTCTATTCATAAGCAAATACCTTCACCCAAGTTCCAACAAAGGTAGGATCAGCCCTCAGACACAAAAGGAATTGCCCAGCAAGCTTTTTCATTGCATCAGCAGTCCAAACTTCAACCAAACTTAACTCAGACAACACCTAGGATTTGTACTTTGCCTATAGAGCCAGCTATGACCCCTACATAACCCCTACATGGCTCCATGGGAGTCTGAACACAGCCAATAGAATACATGTTCTTGCACAAGAACAGGAAGCTCAAGTGCAAAGCCCAAAAGAAGGTATAAAAAACCCTCACTCTTAACTCCATGTGGTCAGCTGTTCAAAACCACCCATG
The DNA here is from genome assembly GCF_049901735.1 of Notechis scutatus. NCBI lineage: Eukaryota > Metazoa > Chordata > Lepidosauria > Squamata > Elapidae > Notechis > Notechis scutatus. The sequence goes on along the minus strand of NC_142010.1, from coordinate 262,528,039 downwards.
TGCTTCTTGATTAGCTTGATTTCCTTCTTCTTTGTGGCAATCCAATATCTCAGGGGTTGCCACAAAGAAGAGAGGGTCAAGCTATTCTCCAAAGCACTTGAGAGTAGGACAAGAAGCAATGGATGGAAACTAATCAAGGAGAGAAGCAACCTACAACTAAGGAGAAATTTCCTGACAATTGCAACAATTAATCAGTGGAAGAACTTGCCTCCAGAAGTTGTGAATGCTCCAACACTGGAAAATTTTTAAGAAGAGATTGGATAACCATTTGTCTGAAATGAAAAAAGGGTATAGAGCAGGGGTCTCAAACTCGCGGCCCGCGGGCCAATTGCGGCCTGCAGGACAATATCCTGTGGCCCCCACCGTGATATGAAAGTATAATATTAGTGCGGCCCGCAGGGGGAATGGACCTCTGAAGGAAGTCCCGCCCACCGTTCCTCGCCGTGGTTTCTTCTCCACCCTGAACTTTAACAAGTCCAAGTACAGGTCCAGACTTACTGATGATCATCTTCAAGCCATACTGAGGGTCTCAAGTGCCTCCTCTCTCAAGCCAAATGTGGCTCAGATATGTGAGAGGAAGCGTTGTCAAGTCTCTGGCAGCAAGGAGTAAGCTGGAGAAGCTATGTTCTGAGGAACTGTTCATGATCTTCATTCAATGTTCCATTCATGTGTTCAGGACAGTTTGAGTTTGAGACCCCTGGTATAGAGTTTCCTGCCTGAGTAGGGGGTTGGACTAGAAGATCTCCAAGGTCCCGTCCAACTCTGTTATTCTATTCTAATATTCAGAATCCAAGACATTATCCAAACTGCTACCCCTATAGAATTTTTCTCAGATATATGGATTCCTGTGGACATCCAGGAAAAAAGAATTTAATCATTACATTTACAACAGCAACTAACGTTCGGTAGACATTAATTGCTTTTATTTATTACCAGGACATATTATTTATGTGGTAGCCTACATCCAGGGAACTGCCAATGTTTTTAGCAGCTTCAGAAAGAACTTCAATTGCATTCTGTCATTCTAAAGTTTAAGCTACCTAATTTTCCCATTGCACTCCTGGAGTCCAAATACATTTCTCTCTTTTTGAATAGCAGGAAGAGGTCAATAAAAGCAATCACGATGAAAATAGAAAAACTCTCCAGAAAGAGCAAATTTGGTTTCGAAGCAGAAACTGAACAATTTAAACATGCCACAAGGCAGATCCCCATCCTATACCCCACTGAATTCTTCAGCTGAGCTTCTAAAGGTCTGAAAACCACAGATGTTGTATGGCAACCTACCGCATGCCGCAGAATTTAAAGAGGCATATTTATTTCTAAAACACAAATTCCAAGAAGCTGATAGAAATAAGGAAAGCCCTAAGAGCATCAAATGAAACGTATTTTGCTTTTTGCCTTCCATTCAAGCGAATTGGAAAGTGGAATTTGGTCTGGTGTAGAAATCGGAGGATCATGAGGTCTAATCACGTCTTGGGCAGAAAGCCAGCTGGGTGATTTTGAGCCAATCCCCCTCTTCTCTCTTTCAGTCCTAGGAACAATAACAGAATCAGAATAACAGAGTTGGAAGTCTATAGATATTCTCTGTCATTCATGTTTTGGTTCTTCCAAAAGTGCATTTTCAGGAGGCAACTGGACTTTCTTGTTTTTTTCTTTGAAGACATTTCGCTTCTCATCCAAGAAGCTTCTTCAGCTCCGACAGGATAGCAAGGAATGGAAGGATTTGTATTCAGCTAGTCATTTGCATCCTTTTAGAGGATCATTGAAGGACTTGGTTTATCTGTGTTCTAAGGACCACCTGAGTAGTGCTCCTGGTTCCTGTGGTCTGCAATTTTTCCTCTGGAAATCCATTCCTACCCCCCATACCATTCAAAAGGTGTTCATCCCAAATTATATAGCTAATGTAGGCCCCAAATAAACCAAGTGCTTCAACGGCCCTCTAAAAGGATGCAAATGATCAGCCATCTGCAAGGAATATAAATCCTTCTCTTCCCCACTATCCTGTCAGAGCTGAAGAAGCTTCTTGGATGAGAAGTGAAATGTCTTTGAAAGAAAAAAAAAAAAAAACAAGTCCAGTTCCTCTTGAAAAAGCACCTTTGGGACAACAGAGTTGGAACAAACCTTCCAACACAATTTCTGAACAAGTGTCAGAGTATGTTCATTAACTGGCAGAGACATGGTTAACAAAGTAAGCATGGCAACAGACCAGCCAATGGGAGCTGACAGCCTGGGTATGGTTTGGCTCTGTGTGCTTTGCTGAGAATTGAAAGTGAAACTGTCTTGCTTGCTTGCGGAAACTGATATCTGCTCTGAGCTGCTGCTTGCTGTTTTTGCTTATGTTAACATTAAAATAATTTACAGATGGTATTGTAAACTTTACTGATGTTAATGCGTTTATAAAGAAGTTAATGATCCTGCTGAATCAGTCATCTGTGTGTTTTCTGGACTTGGATTTCTGCTGCAAACTCTAACAGTGAGTTCCACTGATTGATTGTCCTCACTGTTAAGAAGTTTCTCCTTACTTCTAGGTTGGATCCCTCTTTGATGAGCTTCCATTCATTGCTTGTTGTCCTGCCTTCAGGTCCTTTGGAGAATAGGTTGACCCTCTCTTTTTTGTGGCAACCCCTCAAATATCTAAACATTGCTATCATGTCACCCCAGTCCTTCTTTTCTCTAGATTAGCCATACCCAGGTCCTGCAACTATTCTTCATATGTTTTAGGCACCAAGCCTTTAATCATCTTAGTTGCTCTTCTCTGCACCTTTTTTTCCAAAGCCTCAACATCTTTTTTTCTGTAATACAGTAACCAAAACTGGAGATAATAAGAGAGCTTTCCACTTCAATCCATTGCCTTCTGATTGTGCCAAGTTATAATTCTTGGAATTCCTAGCTAGGAAGGATAAATTATTCCGGAAATTGTAGCCTAACATATCTTAAGAGAGCCAAGTTGTAGAAAACTGATACAGTAAAAATGTCCTTTCTTCCTATTAGTGTTCATTAAGCTGCTTAAATGTTTTGCATAAAGTCAGCTAAGGAGTCTTTTATTTATTACCATTTATTTTATGTCCTCACATGAACCTTTGCTCTTGTATTGCAAGAAGAAAAGGAAAGCTGCAGATTGTAAATGAAATGCTTGTGTTTTTTTTTTTTTTTAACCAGCTAATTTAGAATACAGATCATAGAATAATAGGCTTGGAAGGATCTTGGATGTCTTCTCATCCCACCCCTTTCATGAACAGGAGACCCTATACCATTTCTGAAAAATGGCTGTCCAGCCTCTTTGTGGAAACCTGCCATGATGGATTGTTCACCATTTCTGAAGGCAAGCCGTTCCATTGATTGATTGTTCTCACTGTCGGAAATGTTTTCCTTAACCCTAGGTTGGATTTCTCCTTGATTAGTTTCAGAATAACAAAATAGCAGAATGGGAAAAGGGCCGTGGAGGTCTTCTAGTCCAACCCCTGCTCAAGCAGGAAACTCTTTCTGTTCTTTCTGTGCCAATTCATAAAGCTCAAACTGCCCAAAGAGCTGCTGATATTGTTCTACAGAGGAATGATTGAGTCTGTCATCTGCACCTCTATGACTGTCTGATTTGGCTCTGCAACCCAAGAAGTCAGACACAGACTTCAGAGAGCCATTAGGACTGCAGAAAAAAACAATTGCTACCAACCTGCCTTCCATCGAGGACCTGTATACTGCACGAGTCAAAATTTACAGACCCCTCACATCCCGGACATAAACTGTTTCAACTCCTTCCCTCAAAATGACACTATAAAGCATTGCACACCAGAACAACTAGACACAAGGACAGTTTTTTCCCCAAATGCCGTCATTCTGCTAAACAAATAATTCCCTCAACACTGTCCAACTATTTACAAAGTCTGCACTACTATTACTATTAATCTTCTCATCACTCCTTTTCACCCATCCCCTCCCAATTGTGACTATAGGACTGAAACTTTGTCGCTTGTATCCTTACAATTTATATTGACTGTTTCCTAGTATGATTTGATTGCTTATCATACTCTATGACTATTATTAAGTGTTGTACCTGATGATTCTTGACTCTTGATGAATGTATCCTTTCTTTTATGTACACTGAGAGCTTATGCACCAAGACAAATTCCTTCACACTTGGCCAATAAAGAATACTATTTATCTATCTATACCATTTTAGACAAATGGCTCTCCAACCTATTAAAATGATCAGTGTTGGAGCACCCACCACTTCTGGTGGCAAGCTGTTCCATTAGTGAATTGTCCTCCCTGTTAGGAAGTTTCTCCTTAATTCCAGTTTGCTTCTCTCCTTGATTAGTTTCCAGCCATTGTTAATTTTTCCTGCCTTCTCGTGCTTTGGAGAATAAGTTGACTTTCTCTTCTTTGTGGCAGCCCCTCAAGTACTAGAAGGCAGTTATCATGTCACTCCAAATCCTTCTCTTCATTAGACTAAAGATACCAAAAGTTTAAATGAATTTCATTTCATATCAATCTGCCAACAGTAACCACATATGCTTTTTCTTTTTCTCTCTTCTTCCCTCTCTCTTTCTTCCCTCACTTCTCTAATTCTCCTGGCTCTTGCTTTGAGCTTGACAAGCCAAAACAGCTTCCAACAAAATGCATAAAGTCCATACCATTAAGCTCCCGCTTGCAATTTATTTACCTTTGTTTGTGTGTGAGGGTGTGCGAGCGTGCGTGTGTGCATGCAATTTTGTAAGCTGTCATGGGAAGCCTGCAATTTCCACCTTGCATCTGACTATTAAAGTAATTTTGAAGCCAAACATGGTGTAAAGGGATCACAGAAGTTAGTCTTTTTCACTTAATCTTCTTTCTTTCTTTTTTATTGTGCATCTGGAATTTAAATGACGGCAGGTAGAAGGAGAAAATAACAGGTTGAAAAGAGAAAATTCGCCACTCGGAAGAGAAAGGAGTCTTTTTTTTTTTTTGTTAGAAAGCACCCCTTTTTCAGAGTTGAGTTTTTCCCGCTCATTTGCTACAATCCTATCCCAAAAATAAAAAAAAATATATCACAGCCCATAAATGTAGATTGATGCTGCGCTGGAGATCTACAACAACTACAAATAGAGAAAGAAAGAATTCCTCTATCTTCTTTGCAACGGTTTCCCCCAAAGCTCTGGGAAATGTGTCCTGAATAAGAAGTATGCAATTTTCATGTAATTAGAGAAACAGAAGATGGAAATGAGTTCCATCAGAGCAATCAAGAATGGTAATGTGGTAAGGATTTGTCCGTGCCTGCTCAGAAAGCAAAAACTCAACAAGTGTTGGTATTTTATTATATTATTGTCCTTATTTGGAGAGGAAAGGGGTGGTTGCTTTTGTCAGCCAAAAAAATAAATAAAGAAATGACATTTTGCAATAGTCTTCTATAAAGGAGGAAAGTATATAAATTTAAATCATATTTTTTTTCTTTTCAAAGGCGAAGATGTCAGTGTTGCACTTAAGGTTAGAAACCCAGCATGGGATTGTTACTGTTCAGTCACTAAGTTCAGGGGTCCCCAACCACCGGTCCCCGGACTGGGACCGGTCCGTGGATCATTTTTTACTGGGCCGCAAAGCTTGGGCGCCACCATCTTGTTTCGACGGCGCTTCCGGGTTTTCGGTTGCTTCCGGGTTTTCGGTTGGAAAGCGGCGTTTGGGTGCTCGCGCCTTAGTTTCGTCGAAGGGGGGGAGGCTTCGAACGAAGAGCCGTCCCGATGGTGGTGAAGTCTTGAGTTACTCAGGTACCGGTCCGTGGAAGAATAAATAATCGTGAAACCGGTCCCTGGTTCAAAAAAGGTTGGGGGCCACTGACTAAGTTGGTGCGAGGCTAATAAGTAGTGGTGGGGCAAGCCAGAATTTTAACAACCGGTTCATTTGAACCGGCCTGAACTGGCCCGAACCGGCCAAATTCCACCACTAGTTGCATCTGATTACTTGCAACCACCATAGCATGCCAGCCCCCCCCTCCACAGTCTCCTCCAGTTTGCCAAAATTCACGTTTATTGTGTCGATGACACTATCTAACCATCTCATCCTCTGCCGTCTCTTTCTCCTTTTGCTTTCCATCTTCCCCAACATTCAGATCTTCTCCAAGGAGTCCTCTCTTCTCAATTGGTGGCCAAAGTATGATGCTTTGAAGCATCAATTATTTGAGCTTTTAGCTCCAGTATCTGTCCTTCCAAAGGACAGTCAGGATTGATTTCCTTTAGTATTGACTGATCCAATCTCATTGCGATCCAAAGGTCTATCGAGAGTCTTCTCCAACACAACAATTCAAAAGTATCAATTGTTCAGCGCTCAGCCTTCCTTATGGTCCAACTGTCACAACCCTGCATTACTAGAGGATTGCTAGTAAGTAAATTAATTTGGATAGAAAAGATAATGTTCAATAAGGGTGCAAATCTTTACACTCCTTTCTCTTCCAGTTTGGCCTGTGGTTCAGTTGCTAACTTGTGCCTGAGTCTTCATGACCCCATGGACCATAGCGTGCCAGGCCCTCACAGTCTCCTGGAGTTTGCCAAAATTTACATTTATTGTGTTGATGACACAATCTAACCATCTCATCCTTTGCTGTCTCCTTTTTTCCGTTGCCTTCCATCTTCTCCAACAACAGGGTCTTTGCTAAAGGAGTCCTCTCTTCTCATTAGGTGGCCAGTGTATTTGAGCTTCAGCTTCAGGATTGGTCCTTCCAAAGAACACCCAGGATTGATTTCCTTGAAGATTGACTGATTGGATCTCCTTGCAGTCCAAGGAATTCTCAAGAGTCTTTCTCCAGTACCACAAAAGCATCAATTCTTCAGTGCACAGCCTCTTATATGGTCCAATTCTATACACTACCACTGGGAAAACCATCGCTTTGATTATATGGACCTATTTCAGCAGGATGACTAGCTGTCAGGATTCCAGCGATTGCCCTAATTAATTGGGTATAATAATGCACCTTTATAACTGTCTGGTTTGCTTCTGCAACCCAACAGGACAGACACAGACTTCAGAGGGTAATTAGAACTGCAGAAAAAACAATGGCTACCAACCTGCCTTCCATGGAGGACCTGTATACTGCACGAGTCAAAAAGAGGGCTGTGAAAATATTTACAGACCCCTCACATCCCGGACATAAACTGTTTCAACTCCTGCCCTCAGAACGATGCTATAGAGCACTGCACACCAGAACAACTAGACACAAGAACAGTTTTTTTCTCGAAAGCCATCACTCTGCTAAACAAATAATTCCCTCAACATTGTTCAACTATTGCACTCCTATTACTGTTAATCTTCTCATCATTCCTTATCACCCATCCGCTCCCACTTGTGACTGTATGACCATAACTTTGTTGTTTGTATACTTATGATTTATATGGACTGTTTCCTAGTATGATTTGATTGCTTATTGTGCCCTATGACTATTATTAAGTGTTGTACCTTATGATTCTTGACTCTTGACGAATGTATCTTTTCTTTTTATGTACACTGAGAGCATTTGCACCAAGACAAATTCCTTGTGTGTCCAACCACACTTGGCCAATAAAGAATTCTATTCTATTCTATTCTATTCTATTCTATTCTAATAATGCATCTTTATAGGATGGAGGGAAATCCTATTCCAAGAATATAAGTTTTGGAAGGTACCTTTGAGGTCTTCTAGTCCAACCCCCTACTCAGGCAGGAAATCCTATGTGCAAATGGTTGTCCAATCTCTTCTGAAAAATTTCCAGTGTCGGAGATGTCAGCATTCCAATGAAACTCCACATTTTTATTCAGAAGCCAGAAAAAAAGTTCATCCAAATAAGAATTTATTAAAGAAGTCATATTGGCACATCTGGGAAAACCCGAATGGGAAAGTTCTGTGTTTTTCCTTTCCAAAAGAAAATCAAAGATCCATCCCCTGCACCCATCTGTCCATCACATGGTCCAATCAACCATTATCCCAACTGGAAACATTCCACCAGACACTCCTCTCCAGGTGCAGGGCAACATGTCCTTGACTTAAAAGAAGAATGTTGTTGAGTCTAATCTTCCACCTCTCTATGAAATCCCCCCTCCCAAATTCCCAGGCACTAAATGTGGCAGCTTCAAAGCTTCTAAGTAAAATATGGCTTCCAAGGCTGACAGGAGCATTCACAATTCTAGAGGAAAGTTGCTCCACTGATTAACTGTTCTAACTGTCAGACACTGAATGAAAGAACTTGACTTACAACAATTTGTTTAGTGACCATTGGAAGATACAAACGCACAGAAAAAAAAAAGACTTTTCTCCCAGCCTAACCCACCTCACAGGGTTGTTGTTCTTGTGGAAAATAGGAAGATGGAGTATTACAGGTCTTTTTTTCCTTGTTAGGCTTGTACCATCTCCTGGTGATTGGCCCAAAGTCAACCAGCCAGCTTTCATGCCTAATGCAGAACAATAACTCACCGTCTCCTGGTTTTCTAGGCTAGCACCTTAGCCAGTAGACCAAACTTGCTCTGTTAATTTTTTTCCCCAAAAATTGTTATTAAGTAAACATTAAAAACAGTTGAACACAGTGTGACTTTCTTGGCCATCATTTTGTCCATACATACTATAGCATAGAAATAGATGCAACAGTTATTTTTTTCCTTTTTCCTTACGTTGTTAATTTAATGCTGGGTACATATTTGTTTCTATTTGCATTGATATACATATTTACAACCTAGCTTCTTTTCCATCTCCTTTTTCCTCTTGTAGTCTTTATATTCATATCATGTTTGTGCATTATATTTCATTTGCTTTAACTGACAAAACATTAACTTTCATTCCTATAAAGCGTCAACATTTTCTTCTTTTTCTCAACTCCAGCCATTGATACATTTTACTCCAGACTTCATAGTACTCTGTCTCACCTTTATCCTTAATTTCTAGAGTTAGTCTGTCCATCTCTGCACAGACTAATATTTTCCTTATTATTTTGCTTGCTCTGTTAATTATTATTAACATCCTTTTTTGCCTGTGATTTCCTTGTTCTTTCCCTGTTCTTATAGCCTTTAATGTTTTTTTTTTTAAAAAAATAAGTAATAATGATTATAGATTTAGGTATTTATTAACTGTTTTAGCTTTGTGGTATGCTGCCCTAAATTGCTTATTTGGTGAAATGGACAGTTGCATCAGTTGGACTAATAAGTAACTCATTAATGGAATAATGAAATTCCTACAATGAAGAAATGAAATGTGAAAATGTCAGAATTTGTAGAAATGGTAAAACTGATCCGCTTACTAAGGGAAGGAAGACTGGAAACCTTATATGGACTTTTTGGTGAAAGAAGAAACAAAAATGAATTGATGATTTATAGCACAGGTGTGTCAGAGTTCCAAATAATATACCCATTTGAGGCAATTTCCTCAAATAATAGGTTTATTGAATATGTCATATTGGCACAGGCTGGTGGAAAACCAATTCTGATTCTTCCCACAGTTTTCACCTAGTTAAAAGTAAAAAAAAAATGTCCCTTTTTAAAAACAATCAGTCACATGGTCCAATCAGGATGCTGTCCAGTTGCTAGGTGATTCCAGTCCACCCCTTCTGAGCACCTGCAGGAATGTCCTTGGTTCTCAAGGGAAAGAATTTTGTTTTGATTACAACCCCCCAACTATCTCTATTCCCACTCTCCTTAGCCCTCTCCTGCAATGTGTCAGCACTGAAGTGTCAAAATGGCCTCAGTCAGGCAAGCTTCAGGGTTGACAGGGTGTCAAACTCACCGTGTCATGTGATGTCACATGACGTATAGTGACATTTTTGCCTTCATGCAGCTGGGGTGGGTGTGGCCTGTGTGTGACACATCAGGTCCACAGGCTGCCAGTTTGACACCCCTGATTTATAAATTTGAAGATTAAGAAAGATGTGGACTGGGGACTTCCGGTTTGAGCTTCTTCGGCAACAGACCGAAGCCTCGTCTCTGCGAGGTTTTGATCCGTGCTCGCCACTGGAGCGCCTCGAGCCAGCTGGTTTCAGGGATAAGCCACCCTGTAGAGGTGGTGAAGAAGGGTGGGACTGCCTGCAGGGTTGAGGAGAGCCGCATCTCTCCTCCCCAGCTGGCCATTACTCCCTTTCCCGAAGGCGGTTGTAGAGGTGGTCAGAAATGGCTACCACAATGGAAAACTCGACCGGAAAAGAATGTGCAGGAGGAAGATAAGAAGAGAAAGTTTTGGTTGACTGGGTCAAACAGCAAAAGCAACAAATAAGGTACCCTGGAATCGAAACTATTTAAAAAAAAACAATAACATTGTTCCCTAAGAAAATTTTTAAGCTGCGCAGGAGAGAGAAAAGGGAAAAGATTTGGTTTTTTTTTCTCCTTTTCCTATACTGACAGCTAAGAAACTTAACCAAGAAATTGGAAAAAAATCCACTTTGACATTAATAGGCATTTAATGCTGAAAATAAAAAGTCAAAGGGATAATAAAGATTTCTGGATAATTAAAAGCTTTTGAAAACAGGAAAGGAGAGAAAAAGAATAAAAGGGTAGGATCTGGAAGGGAGGAGACTGCCTGGAATTGAAAAGAACTTACAGCAAAATCTCAACAAGACTTCCAAAAGATACATTTTAACTGAAACATCACAACAAAAACCCCAGGAAGAGAAAGTGAAAAAAGAAATAAGAAGAAACAGCTTGGGACTATTTGGATTACTTGATGATCTCTGGATTTTTGGTTATTGTATTTGAATGATTAAAATCAATCGGGTGGTTGTTTAAAACTATTTAAAATGGCTCCACTTTTAGAAGAACTGAAAATGGAACTTAAAAAGTACAAAGAAGATGCACAAGAAGGGAGAAGTTCTTTTGGCTTCATATTTCAGTTCTTAGAAATGGAGATTTGGAACTATGAGAAGCAACAAGAAATGCCTGCAGAACAAGAAGATTGCGACAAAGAAGATGCCATCTTTAATGAACAAGTAATCTTAGGTGGGGGAAAAAAGGAAAGGGCGGGAAGAGAATGGAAAGTTTAAGATTGGATAAAACAACCCCCCAAAAAAAAATAGAGTGAAAAATAAGTATAAAATCAGAAAGCAACAGAAGAGGGAAATGCAGAAGAGAGAATTAGAAGTAGAGAGACAAGAGGGTAAAAAGGGGAAGGAGAAGATGAGAGGGAAGAAAGAAAGGAAAAGACGTTATAAAGGACAGAAACAAAATATAGAGAAATAGGGCCTATTTAGAGATAATGGGTGAAAACTTAATGGAAAAAGGGATTCTGCAAAGGTACATAAGATAGTATTGTTATATTAGAAATAGAAATATTTTTAGAAAATATGCAACAATGTATGATTAAAATGTTTGATAAAATAGCTACTGTAATTCAGTGGAATGCTTGTCAATAAATAAATGTAACAAAATGAATATTTAATGATTTACAAAACATGTGAAGAGAAATAAGGGAAAAATTAATTATGGAGATTATACTTGTCTTTAAGGAAGTATGATATTTAATTGAAAAGAAATGATGTTAAGATGTTAAGATTTTAATGATTATTAATGATAGAACTGAATTGGAATTGAATGAGGGTTTATAATTACATATATTTATAATCCTTTTTTTAAAAAGAATATAGTGTGTATTATAAGAATGTACCAAGCAGAATTCGATTGGAAGTTATGTATTATGTATTATATTGAAGGTCATAACCTTAAGGTATATATTGAAGTTTAAATAAGAGTTGAATGGATGTAATTAAAAGATATAAAGGTGTCATACTCCAATTAGTAACTACAGGAGAAAACTTGTTAAATGAGAAAAGATAATATGAAATTGAAACAGAACAGACAAAAGTATAAATATAGTTATTTGAATTGAGATGAGATAATCAAAATAAAATTGAGAAAACTAAAAGAGGGGAAAAACTATATAGAAAATGTAGAATAGTATAAGATATGGAATAGAACACAAAAAGGAGCATGAATTTGAGTTTTGTGTCTGTATAAAGAAGTTTAACCCGGGACCATGCTATTTTCAAAAAACATGTTTTACTTGTATTTTGTATGTGTGAAAACCCAAATAAAACTTTATTTAAAAAAAAGAAAAGAAAGATGTAGGGATGTAACTGAGGGGATGATAGGATTTATAAAATCAGGAGGAGGTAATAGTTGTTTTAATAATAGTTTATAAGATATAATATATTAATAAGGTTTTAACTGTCCAACTGTTGAAAATGAGGTTGAACATCATCTATAAGTTTCTTCACTTTGGTTTTATTTTTTTGTTTGCACTCTTTTTGTTTTCCTTTCTTTTCATTTCTCTTTAATTCCCCTTTTATTATATGAAAAATTGTAATAAGTATAAATAAATATTCTTAATAAATATGAATAAATAAATAAAAGACACTTCAAAACTACTTATCTTCAGTCACGTTGCATGAAGAGAAGAACACAATTACCAGTAGAGGATATAAAAAAAATGCAGGAGAATTTTCTTCCATAACTGTATTTTCTATTTGGGAGATAGCTGGAGTTTGAAATGATTCCCCCCCCCCCCCGCCCAAAAAAACCACACCCACTTTTGGATTATTACTGAGATTGTCCCAATTCATTTGAGTGCAGGAAAAATACTATACCTTGAGCAATACATTCCTAGTATGATTTGATTGCTTATTATACCCTATGACTATTATTAAGTGTTGTACCTTATGATTCTTACTCTTGAGAAATGTATCTTTTCTTTTATGGACACTGAGAGCATTTGCACCAAGACAAATTCCTTGTGTGCCCAATCACACTTGGCCAATAAAGAATTCTATTCTATTCTATTCTATTCTATTCTATTCTATTCTATTCTATTCTATTCTATTCTATTCTATTCTATTCTACTCTACTCTACTCTACTCTACTCTACTCCATTCCATTCCATTTTGTTCATCTTCTTTCATTATAAAATTACGAACTTCTGCATCTGTTTTCTAACCATTTGTACAATAAGTCCCAAGTTATAATAATACTCTAAATAATACTCTGTTTCCTTTTTATCTTTAATTTTCATCGTTAACCTCTCCATTTCAGTGCATTCTAATATTTTCTGTATTACCTTGTCATCTATAGGTATACTTTCATTTTTTTCCAATTTTGTGCATATGCGATTCTTGCTGCTGTTATTACATTTTTAGATTAACATTTTTTTTCCTTCTGTTTCTAAAGTTAGACATTTGGAATTCAGCAACTGACATCAGTGCTGGTGTCCATGCTATTGTAGGTTTTCCTTGCCAAGTTTTTTGAATGTTCCCTTCTTGCTGTGAACTCATCATGGCATAATCACCAACTGGGCAGGCAAGCTGAGAAGATATCTCAGATCTTCAGAAGGAGAGTATGGCAGAGCCCTGGGAGCTGAGCTTATTTTTCAGATCCAAATTAATAACGGCTGATAAATCTGCTACAAGGATTACTGCGATATTATACTGACAGGCCCTATTTGCACAATTGTGTTTAGCAGAATGGGAATAAATAATTGGGACAAGAGGTATGTGAGCATAGCTAATTGCACTCGGATTGCCTACAATGTGGGATATAAATGCAACATTAATGTTTTCTTCTGTTTAAGAGAGAGAGAGAGAGAGAGAGAGACAGAGAGAGAGAGAGAAAAAAAAGAGAGAAAGTGAGAGAAAGAAACAGTGAGAGAGTCAGAGAAAGAGAGACAGAGAGAGAGAGAAAGAGTGGGGAGGGGGAGAGGGAGAGAGAGAGAGAGACAAAGAGAGAGAAAGAGAGAGAGACTGAGAGAGAGGGGAGGGAGGGAGGGAAAGAGAGAGGGGGGAGGGGGAGAGAGAGAGATTATATTCAAAATTAATTAAAATATTTGATTGGCCATCAGATTCAACCAGGAATTTTCAATCATTTTAGATTATTTGTGGTGTATTGGGATTTTTTTTTTTTTTTTTGAGATGTCAAAAATCTTGAGAAAATGGCTACCTCAAGGGAAGACTTGCCTCTTTATAAAATGGCTGAAATGGTAGACATGGACATTTACAGAATATTTTATTTTTTGGGAAAACAAATGAGAAAAAGAGGTGTGTACCTTCCCCTGTTCCTTCTCATCTCCAGGGTTATTCTTAAGCACACCAAAAGTCTTCTTTCTTTCTAGATAGCTAAATGGAGTTTGCAACCAAATTATTTGTATCCCACATTTTGCTTGACTTTTCCCCCCCTTAATAATATTTACAGAGCATGTGTGTGGTTCATGAGGCATTTGACAGGAGAGAGAGAGAGATAAGGAGAAAGAAAAAAAGAGAAAGTCAGAATGAGAAAGAAAGAAACACAGAGAATAAGAAAGAAAAAGTGAGAGAGAATGACAGAAACAGAGAGACAGAAAAAAGAAAGAGAATGAGAGAGAGAGAGAATGAGGGAGACAGACATGTGAAAGAGAAAGAAAGAAAGAAATTCAAAGTATGAGAAAGAGAGAGAAAGAATTAAATATGGTAAGAGAAAGACAAAAGAGAGAGAGAAAGAGGGTGAGAAAAAGACAATGAGACACACACACACAGAGAGAGACAGAGAAAAAGAAAGAAGAGAATGAGAAAGAGATAATGAGGGATAAAGAAATGCGAAAGAAAAAGAAAAAAGTCAAAGTATGAAGAAGAGAGAGAAAGTAAAAGAAAGAGAGAGAATTAAATATGGTAAGAGAAAGACAAAAGTGAAAGAGACAGAGAAAAAGAGAATGAAAGAGGGTGAGAAAAAGACAATGAGAGAGAGAGAGAGATTGAGGGGGAATTGAGGCATTTACTAAGGGAAGTAAGTGAACTCTGGAGTCAAACAATCTCAATTAGATGGAAAAGTGATTTTTTTTCCTTCCCACCAGACCTCCCTAGATGGGCTGGGAGCCGAATAAAATATGAGGAATGTTTTTCTTTAAATATGGTCTCTTTTTGTGCATGGAGTGAATGCCCTGGGGTGAAATCTATCAGCAAGCATGCTCATTTCCTACTTTAAAACACTTATTCGCAAGCTCCCATCTTCCTTTCTCTTCCTTTTTGTGCTTCTCTGTTGTTGGTTTTGCTTTGGCAGCCTCGGCGCAGATCCAAAGGCACAGAACATCTTACAAGAAGGTCCCTAGGGAGCCCTGTGCATTTTGAGCTCCCCTAGTTTTAGAGGGGGCATAAAAATTCACATTAACCATCAGTAACCTTTGCTTTAAGGGAGGAGAAAAATCCATATTGTGGGGTTTGGCAGATAGACTCTTACAGTCTCCCTTCTGCATTTCAGGCCAGTAAAGACAGATCCATACTTCACAGATATATTTGGGCCCAAAGGCCATGCAGAGTTTCGGATGGTGACTTTGACAAGCTTGGGTCGATTCTCCTCTTCCCAACACCTTGATGGAGAGCAGAGATGCCCTCTACAAAGCAGGGGCTCGAGTCTATCACACCACCCTTGGGAACTTTCATAAGTTTGGAGAACTTGAGAAGTTTCTGACCATTTTTCCCCTAAGACCATGCTTCCTCCCATCTCTTTCACACCTCCCCCCCTGATTTTCCTTTTTTAAAAAGCAAAAGAACTTTAGCTTAGTTCCTCAGGCCAACCAAGCCAGAGATGCTTCAGGCTGAATTTAGCTGCTCACTTGGGTCAATGCAGAAGGCGGCAAATTCAGCGTCTCAAACCCAAAACACATTTCTGACAGAAGAGGATATTTGTAGCTCAGATTTGAGTTTGTGGGATCCTTGGTGCTTGGTCTCCCAAACATGCTTTTGCAAAAGGCAACTGGACCTTCTTTATTTCTTTTTTTTCCCCTTGAAGAAGTTACACTTCTCATAGGAGAAACTTCTTCGGTTCAGTTCTTCAGATGAAACTGAAAAAGCTTCTTGGATAGCAATAGAAGTTAGATTTCTACACCCCTTCACAGTGCTTTACAGCCCTTTCTAAGTGGCTTACAGAACCAGCTCCCAACAACCTGGGTCCTCATTTTACCAGTCTCGGAAGGTTGGAAGGCTGAATCAACCTTGAATGGATGAGAAGCAAAACATCTTCAAGGGGAAAAAACCCTATCCCTCTGTTAATGCAGACTAGGAGTTCATTGGCTTTTTTTTGGCAGCGGCTGCACAGGGTGGACAATATAAACATCCAGATACAGGCAAGAGAGGCCTCTTTGCAAACCTTCCTGTGACATGTGTGGGTGCTCACTAGGGACTAAAGTTACAAGTAAATGATTGTTACCCTCATCCCTGTTTGCTTGTGACATTATACATTATACATTGTGGAATAATGCACCACCGGGTTTTTACCCAGCGCTGACTCTGAAATTTCAATTTCACAACTGGCTTTGTAGTTTTGGAAATAGTTCAAAATGTGTAATTCCTTACGCATTCCAAAGCTTTTGTTGTTGTTGTTGTTGTTGTTGTTTACTTTATTCATTAAACATGAAACTCAGTCAACTGAACATTCAAAAACACATCACAATACCATTGACTGGTGCTAATGGTTGATACTGGTTCCTGACAGCATTGATACCTAGGATATTATTATTATTATTGTTGTTGTTGTTGTTATTGCTGTTATTGCTACTATTATTATTCATCGCACAGTCAACCAGATGTTCAGAGTGGGTTTGGCATTTTTGTCTTCCTATTGAGTCCTTACCAAGGACCTGGGATAGGCAAATCTGGGTGTTTGATGGTGTTACAGATATCACCGCAGGATGGAAGCTGTTCCAGGTAAAACTGCCTTCCGCAATTGACTGATGGCAAACTTGTCAATGCCACTGATGGTGTTCAAGTGGTGCTCCAGCTGTTTTGGGACTGCACCCAAGGCACCTATTACTATTGGTACTACCCTTGCTTGCCTTTGCCTTAGTCGTTCTATTTCTATTTGTAGGTCTTTGCATTTTGTTATCTTCTCCAGTTCTTTCTCTTCTATTCTGCTGTCCCTATTGTTGTTGTTGTTGTTGTCATCATTGTTATTATTATTATCGTTGTTGTTGTTATTATTATTATTATTATTATTATTATTATTATTATTAATATTATTATTAATATTATTATTGTTGAAATTAACCAACACCCTTCATTGCTGGCAAAGGCTCTCATCCATCTTGGCTTCAAGCAGTCTGAACTTCTATTAAAACTCAGTCCCCTTTCTGAATTGTTCTCAGTGAAACCAAATGACTGGCATTCATCACAAATTAGCTAATAATAATTATCCACTTCTAGCTTAGACCCTCACATGCTACACAAAAGAGATCATCGGCCAGAAAGTATCTGGTGTAAAATTGCTGGATTTGGGAAACTGATAAGGTTAACAAAAAGGTTTAGACATTATTTGTCTCAAAAAGCCATGAGGTCAGGAAAGAGGAAGAGAAGAGATATGAATGAATAGAGATCAGGGGTGTCAAACTCAAGGCTCACGGGGTTCTTAGATCTGACCCATGGAGCCACCCTGCAAACAGCAAAGGACCAGCCCACGGTGCCTCTGCCAGCAAGAACAGAACTTGGAAGGGCTGTGTGTGCACCCCCAGCCCCCATTTTCAGCCATGACGGCCTTCTGAAGCCCTCTGATAGCAAAAACAACTTTCTCTGGCAGAGGGCTAGCAAAACTAAAACTAAAAACAAAACAAAAGGAGTTTGTTTCCATTTTTTGCATTTGAACATTTAAGAAAGGACAGGAAAGGAGAAAGGAAAGAGGATAGACAAAGAAAAAGAAGGAAAGAGGGGAAGATAGCAAGGAAGGAAAAATAAGGAAAGAGAGGAAGGAAGAAGAAAGGAGAAGGAAGAGGGGAAGGAAGGAAGGAAGGAAAAGAAAGAAAGAAAGAAAGAAAGAAAGAAAGAAAGAAAGAAAGAAAGAAAGAAAGAAAGAAAGAAAGAAAGAGAGAGAGAGAGAGAGAGAGGGAGGGAGGGAGAGGGAAAGAAAGACAGGAAGGAAGGAAGGAAGGAAGGAAGGAAGGAAGGAAGGAAGGAAACAGAAAGAAAGGAAACAGAAAGAAAGAAAGAAAGAAAGAAAGAAAGAAAGAAAGAAAGAAAGAAAGAAAGAAAGAAAGAAAGAAAGGGAAAGAAAGACAGGAAGGAAGGAAGGAAGGAAGGAAGGAAGGAAGGAAGGAAGGAAGGAAGGAAGGAGATTATAATGAGAGTGAGGGAGGCCATCCACTTGGCCATCCCAGGTGCCCCCAACATGAGTGACATCGAGCAGGCCATGCCCCCCCCTGGCCACCCCCACCCCACCCCGTCTGAGGTAAAACACAACCTTGAAGCGGCCCTTGATGAAATTGTGTTTGACACTCCTGATATTGATGATGATGATGATGATGTTGTTGTTAAACATAATGGGTCCCTTTCTCCTATACAATATCTATAATTACATAAATATTAACTATTTTAATGCAGGCCTGGCTGTTTTATTTGTCTTCTAGCAAGCAAACCCATAAAAGCTACAGAGGACTTTGTGTCTGAAATCCATTAATTCATCAGTGTATGCTTGGAACAGCCCTGATTTATAGTCCACAGGAGATAACCGTCTCCCATTCTTGAAGGGGACATGCATAATTTTAGATTTATTGCTGCAGATCGGAGCCAATCTGCAGCGAGGAAAGGAAGAGACAAACTTTAGCTGTCAATTTGGGTTTGCATCCTCATAGTAAAAGTGCAGAGGAGAGAAATGACACGAGCGGTAACTTTCCCACATGAGAACTTTACAACACAAAGAACTGTTGCGAGGAAGAATGTCACTTATTGTGAAGGTAAAGCCCGGGTGGAAGAGGCGATCATTTTTATTTAACTTTTGCAGCCACGACAAACATATTTTCATTTCATCAAAGATCTGGATGGAAACCAGAATTTGCTGTGAAAAGCTTTGTAAAGTATAGCAGAATAACAATAGTTGGAAGTGACCTTGGAGGTCTTCAAGAAAGGGACCTTGGTGGGATTCAGGTTTTTTTTTATTACTGGTTCTGTGGGCGTGGCTTGGTGGGCGTGGCAGGGGAAGGATACTGCAAAATCTCCATTCCCACCTAACTCCAGGGGAAGGATACTGCAAAATCCCCATTCCCTCCCCACCCCACTAACCTGCTTTGCAGCTCCGTTCTCCTGTGCAGGCCAACAAAAGAAGACCCAGCCGATCAGCTGGAACTCAGGAGGCAGAGAATAGATGGGGACGGGGTGGTATTTGCCGGTTCTCTAAATATACCACCTCTGATATAGATAGGTAGGTAGGTAGGTAGGTAGGTAGGTAGGTAGGTAGATAGATAGATAGATAGATAGATAGATAGATAGATAGATAGATAGATAGATAGATAGATAGATAGATAGATAGAAAAATAGAGAGAGAGAGACAGACAGACAGACAGACAGACATCAATAGAGTGAATATTTGAATCTCAGGGTTGAACTGTGGGGTCCTTGGTGCTCTCTGAGCTTGGTTGTTTTCTTGCAGAAGTTTCATTACGCAACCAGATAACATCACTCCCTTTCCAGTCAAAATTGTATCTCACTTATTTTGGCCATGTCAAGCAGGGGAATTCACTGGAGAAAGAGATTATGCTTGGAAGAATTAGTGGTCAAAGGAAACCAGGCCGCCAAAGCACACGATGGCTGGTATACCATTAAAGCTGAGACCAGCCAGAGCATATAACAACTCAAAGAAGCAGTGCAAGATTGGAAAACATACAAAACATTTCCTAGTCCCCACCTAGTCCTTCTTTTCTCTAGACTAGCCATACCCAAATCCTGCAACCTGCAGTATATACCTGCAATAAGGTATATACACAGGGGTAGCACATTATGCACCCATGTCCAGAA
The DNA here is from genome assembly GCF_049901735.1 of Notechis scutatus. Taxonomy (NCBI): domain Eukaryota; kingdom Metazoa; phylum Chordata; class Lepidosauria; order Squamata; family Elapidae; genus Notechis; species Notechis scutatus. The sequence goes on along the minus strand of NC_142010.1, from coordinate 262,508,336 downwards.
AGTAGCTCATCTGTATTTGTGGGAGAGGCACAAGACAAGAACATACTTGTTCTTAACCTAATCCTGCATAGCTTTTTCTCTGGTAATATCACACTACTAACTAGAGCATCCAAACATTTGCTAGACCAATACTCGAATACAGCTCATCAGTCTGGAACCCACATTACGTATCTGATATTAACACAGTTGAGAAAGTCCAGAAATATTTCACAAGAAGAGTTCTCCACTCCTCTACTCATTGCAGAATACCTTATGCCACCAGACTTGAAATTCTAGACTTAGAAAACCTAGAACTACTCCGCCTTCGGTCCGATCTTAGTATATAAAATCATACATTACAATGTCCTACCTGTCAATGAATACTTCAGCTTCAACCATAACAACACAAGAGCAAACAATAGATACAAACTCAAGGTTAATCGCACCAAGCTTGATTGCAGGAAATACGACTTCAGCAACAGAGTGGTCAATGTCTGGAATACTCTACCTGACTCTGTGGTTTCTTCCCCAAACCCCAAAAACTTTAACCTTAGACTGTCTACTATTGACCTCACCCCTTTCCTAAGAGATCTGTAGGGGCCGTGCATAAGCGCGCCAATGTGCCTACCATGCCTGTCCTATTGTTTATTTTCTTTTCTTTTTTATTTTTCTCATATGTATCCATATATTCATAACTATGTTTTTACTTATAGCTATTATCTTGTAAGCAATTGACAAACCAAATAAATAAATCAATAAAATAAGATGTGGAGAGACCTGGCCCATAGAATCACCAAGAGTCAAACACGACTGAAGGGATAACATCATCATCATCATCATCATCCAAGTGATGCACATCAGTGTTGAAAACTCACATCTTATTTCACATATGGAGAGACCTGTGGATAACAAACCAGTGGAAATACCTTGGATTAGTGATGAATCACACAGCGGAGGTTTCAAGTCAGGGTCCAGCTGCTGTAAAAATGCCAATTTCTGTTCGATGGCTCATTAGGAAATGGACTAAGAATAAAACTGTCAACCCTGTAATGTCCTTCATTTAATCTATGGTCCATCTACATCTGGAGGTCTCTCTGTCGCCAGTTCTGGCCTTCCCATTCACTTTGCTTGTCAGAATGTCGCCAAAGGAGATTACAGTGTGACCTCCTTTGGTGACATCAAAAGGAGATCACACTTATGAGTAACTCTGGGACACTGCAACCGTCATAAATACAATTGCCAATCATCGAAATTGAGCCATGGTGGAGCAGTGGTTAGAATGCTAGTACTGCAGGTTAATTCTGCCAATTCTCACGGTTGACTCAGCCTTCCATTCTTCCAAGGTTGGTAAAATGAGGACCCAGATTGTTGGGGGCAAAATGCTGACTCTGCTTAGAGAAGGCAGCAAAGTACTATGAAGTGGTATATGTCTAAGTACTACTTCCTTCCTTCCTTCTGTCAACTCATAAAATATTTCTATGGTCTTTTTAGAGTTGTCAACAGAAAGGGAGGTGGGAAAGGGTTTTGAAAGAGCAGTGTGGCAGCTTGGAAATTGAAAGTGCATTCCATAAATAGTTTTTCAAAGATAGTAACTAGGTGACTGAAGTTTCTGCCACTGGACAGCAGGATTGATGACTCTTGGCTATGGATGTGTCCCACTGGAGAATATGAATTATGATACACCCAGGGGATGGAGGGAAAAACCAGAGTCAAGGGTGACAATGAATTATGTGTCTCAGGGTCGGCTACACCCAGGCAGTGCCAGACATGTTAACTCCCAATAAATCCTTCTGAAGTTTTGGAAGTTTGGCTTGAGACTCATGATTTAATTGGGATAACTGCCAGAATCCTGACACCTTCCTTCCTTCCTTCCTTCCTTCCTTCCTTCCTTCCTTCCTTCCTTCCTTCCTTCCTTCCTTCCTTCCTTCCTTCCTTCCTTCCTTCCTTCCTTCCTTCCTTCCTTCTTCCAAAAGCCATGGTGGTACAGTGGTTAGAATGTAGTATTGCAGACTGATTCTTCCCACAGCCAGATGTTTGGTCCTGAACAGCTCAAGGTTGACTTAGCCTTCCATCCTTCCAAGGTCAGATAAAATGAGGACCCAGATTGTTGGGGGCAATGTGCTGACTCTGTAAACCACTTAGAGAAGGCTGTAAAGCACTGTGAAGCGGTACAGAAGTCTAAATGTTATTGCTAATGTCAATGCACGTGCTTTTCAAGGGGAAAGACTTCCTCAGTTTTTATTTTGTTCCATATGTTATCGACTTGATAAATATTGAAGCTGGCTTACTTCCAGAGAGGTGAAAAAGAAAAGTAAATACATTTTTAATGGGGCCTCTTGGCAATAAAATCCTTGTTCAAGTGTGGCCAAAATTGTAAGTTCTCCAGACGGCTGGGTAATTGAAAGAATAGATGTCCTATCCCCCTCGTAGTATCAGCTGTTGTTTGCTTTTGTGTTCGGCAATAGAAAACACACAAAATCCATTTCTCCCGTGCTCCTCTTTCTTTCCAAATTATTGTGGTATAATTGAAGGTAACATGAGACTCAACAAAAATCAATACGTCTTTTAGAACAAAATGACTATTGAAATAGATTTTGTCCAAAATGGAGATGTTCCTACACAAGACCACATCAAGTGAAGCAAGGTTGCATTTTGACTGCTGTTTTTTTCCAGCAATGAAGAGGACGTTTCTGCCTGCAAAGGCATCTCTGTGCCCAATCAACACGGAATATTACATTTTGGCATAACTGTGCATGTTCGTACCTTTGATTACTGCCAACACTTCGTGGGGTGATAGAAATTTCAACAATTTTGTAGACCGCAATAGTTGAGCACAATTTTTCAGAGAGATTAACCTGGTGTGACAAATAAGTCCTCTCTGTTTGTAGAGGGCAGAGGGTATGGCTTTAAAGGGGAGGAGGAAGAGCTAGTACCAAGACAGTTATCAAATAAAAGTATTCTGAGCTTGGAAGGGATCTTGGAGGTCTTGTAGCCCAACCCCTCTGCTTAAACAGGAGACCCTATAGCATTCAAGATAAGTGTCCATCTCTTCTTAAAATCCTCCAATGATGGAGCTCTCACCATTTTTGAAGGCGAGCCTTTCTACTGGTTGAATGTTTTCACTGTGAGGATGTTTTTCCTTGATTCCAGGTTGCTTCTCTCCTTGATTAATTTCCATCCAATGTTTCTTCTCTTGCCTTCTGGTGCTTTGGAAAATAGGTTGACCCCCTCCTCTTTGTGGCAGCCCCTCAAATATTGGAAGACTGCTATCATGTCTCCCCCAGTCCTTCTCTTCACTAGAATAGCCAGGCCCAGTTCCTGCAACAGTTCTTGGTATGTTTTAGTCTCCAGATCTTTCATCATCTTGGTTGCTGTTTTCTGCACTCTTTCCAGAGTCTCAACCTCTTTTTTATAGTATGGTGACCAAAACTGGATGAAGTATTCTAGGTGTGGTCTTACTAAGGCTTTATAGAGTGATATTAGTACCTCCCCTGATCTTTATTGTATCCCTCTGTTAATGCAATTTAGGATTGCATTAGCTTTTTTGGCTGCTGCTGCACACAGCTGGGTCGTATTTAGCTGGTTGTCCACTAAGACTCCAAGATCTCTTTCCCAGCTACTACTATTGAGCCTAGTTTCACCCAGTCTGTATGTGTACTTTTGGCTTTTCTTGCCTATGTGTAACTCACTTTTTTCAGTGCTGTAGTAACTTTGAATGGTCACTAAAGGAAAGTCAAGGACTACCTGCACTGGGATAGAGGTAGTCAAGAGATAGAAGTTGTTTCTTCCCAAACTTAAAAAGCTGCAAGGAAGAACCATTTATTTATTTTTATTTATTCATGTATATCTGGCCTTTATTATATTTAAAACTAGCTCAATACCCGTGCTTCTCTATGAAATTATGCGATTGGGGTTAATTTTGGGGGAGGAAAATAAGGAGGGGAAAGTTCTGCCTCTGCTTACCAGCATCCATTGGTATTCATCCTGCTAGTGTCCTGTCAGTGTGTGAGAGAGTTGAGGGCTGTTTGGAGACTGAAGCAGTATTTGCTATGTGAGCAAGGAGGAGACAGCAAGGAGCCTGGACATGGCTTAGCTCAACTGTTCTGGACTAAAGGTGCTCTGAAACTAAAACTGAAACTGAAACTCCTCTCCTCTGCTTGTGTTTTGCCTTTGGAAGAGATTTCTTTTCAGGTGGGGAGGAGGAGTAGAACTCCTTAACATCAGAGCGTGTTAATAATAATATACAAAATACTAATGCTCAGATGGTCATTTCGAAAAATCCTTTCTTAGTGAGCACCGGTGGTGGGATTCAAAAGTTTTTACTACCAGTTCTATGGTGTGGCTTGGTGGGTGTGGCTTGGTGGGAATGGCAGGGGAAGGAAAATCCCCATTCCCTCCCCACCCCACCAACCTGCTTTCCAGATCTGTTCTCCCATGCAGGGCAACTAAAGAAGACCCAGCCAATCAGCTGGGACTCGGGAGGTGGAGAATAGATGGGGGCAGAGCCAGTCAGAGGTGGTATTTGCTGGTTCTCCGAACAACTCAACATTTCCGCTACCGATTCTCCAGAACCGGTCAGAACCTGCTGAATACCACCTCTGGTGAACACCTGGAAGCCAAGAGGAACATACGTGCCAAATTTCAACTTTGAAGGCTTTACGGTTCTGGAGATTTTGTGACAATGTGTGAGTGGTATTTTGCTTTTATAATTTGTGTGTGTGTGTGTGTGTGTGTGTGTGTGTGTGTGTGTGTAGGTAGATAGATAGATAGATAGATAGATAGATAGATAGATAGATAGATAGATAGATAGATAGATAGATAGATGATAGACAGACAGACAGACAGACAGACAGACAGACAGATAGATAGATAGATAGATAGATAGATAGATAGACAGACAGACAGACAGACAGACAGACAGACAGACAGACAGACAGATAGATTTTTCTTGCCTAAGTGTAAGACTTTACTTTTCTCTATGTTGAATTTCATTTTGTTAGATTTTCTTTTCTTCTTCATGGCCCAGCACGATGTCATTCTACTTCTGTACCTATCGGCTGGGATCGCCATCTAGTCTGAGAATGACTTTCTTCCTCCCCAAGACAGCTGGGAGGAATATGTGATCATCCAAACATTAAGGAGGTGAAATTTCATTATCCAAATGGAGATGACTGCAACGTCGATCATCAAGACACAGCAGGTAGAAATAATCAGCCAGACCCATTCCCCTCCATAAAATTATATATGTATTAATGTCACTCTAGATTTCATTATGCAGGAAATAATATTGCACAGATCTCGAGCACAGGAATGATTCGGGCTGGAAGGAGATTGAGAATGGATGGATGGAAGGAAGTGCTTACATGAGGAGAAAGAGAATGGAACAGGAATGAACGATGAGATGAGAAGATTAATCCGTGTATTTCAATATCACAGACATGCTCGGTTTTGGCACTTCTGTTTTGGCCAAATGCTTTACTTTATAACCTGCAGCTTCTGCTCATTTCCTCAGTTGCATGATGCCCAAGTTCCACAAAAGAGAATGTTTTGTTTATTCCTATTTGGAACTGCACAGAGCTGTGCGTGTTTTTAATGTATCCCATTTCAAATATGATGAGTTTTGTAAACTTTGTTTCTTCTCCTTCTCCTTCTCTTTCCTCTTCCACTTTTCTTTCTCCTCCTGCTCCTTCCCCTCCTCCTCTTAACTTCCTTTTCCTCCTCCTTCTCCTCTACTTCCTCCTCCTCCATTTCTTCCTCCTCCTCCTCTCCTTCTCCTTCTCCTCCTCTCCTCCTCCTCCTCCTCCTCATATTGTAACATTCTTTATTTTGTTATATCCAGGGGTGGGATTCAATTTTTTTTAACAACCAGTTCTGTGGGCATGGCTTAGTTGGTGGTTGTAGCTTGGTGGTCATGTGACTGGGTGGGCATGGCTTGGTGGCCATGTTATTGGCTGGGCGTGGCCAACTCAATATCACTCACCTCGAGGCATGCATCTCCTCGCCTGGTCTCTCATGACTATGGGGATGCTGCAACAGTCGTAAGTGTGAAAAATGGTCATAAGTCACTTTTTCAGTGCCATTGTAACTTTAAATGGTCACTCCACACAAGCAAAGTACCAGCAAAGGAGGGGGAAAAAACTCCTGAGACAGGAAGTCTAGTCCTGCCAAGAATGTAATAAAAGTTAATGGAGAGGCAGTTTCTGTAAGCAACACCAGAATGTTTCCTTCCTGCCTTCCTTACAGGATTAGGCCAGTAATTTCTTCTAACAACTGGTTCTCCGAACTGCTTAGAATGTTAACAACCGGTTCTAGCGAATAGGTGCGAACTGGTAGAATCCCACCCCGGTTATATCTATATGAAAACCAAAACATAAGATACTTCAAAGTTGCTTTCAGAACTTATTTTTTTGGGGAAAAAGGCAAAGCAACTTTTTTTTTAAACTTCTTTTGAACCTGTTTAACCCACTGCTCATGTAGGCGACTCTGTACCATTTCAGACAAAAGGTTGCTCAATCTCTTCTGTCCAGTGAAGGAGAATCCACACCTTCCAGAGGCAAGCCATTCCACTGATTAATTGTTCTCATTGTCAGGAAATTTCTCCTCAGTTCCAGGTTCTCTCCTTAATTACTTTCTATCCATTGCTTTTTGTCCTGCCTTCATGTGCAGGTTGACCCCCTGTTCTTTGTGTAGCCTTTTAAATATTGGAAGACTGCTATGATGTTACCTCTAGTCCTTCTTTTCATTAAAGTAGACATACACAGTTCCTAATCCAATCCTGTAATATTTTAAAAAATGGACAACTGTGATTTTCCCACTCACTGTTATGTGTTTTTTTTCAGAAGAGCAACAAAGAGCAAAATATATAACACAAACACAATTTGGTTTTATCATCTCCCTAGACTGATAAGAAACAATACAACAGAAAAGAACAGTTTATTTGATCATCAGTGCTGTTTCTTCCAATGTATACATTCCAACTAACCGGAATAAATTTGGACAAGTATTCTGAATGTTTTTCCAAGGAGAACATCTGAAGAGATAGATGCTGAGCTAGTAAACCAACACATTTGCATTGGTTTACCAGCTCAGTGCACACACACACACAAACACGTATATGTATATGGTATGTATGTATGTATGTATGTATGTATGTATGTATGTATGTATGTATATTATGTGTATATCTGTAGATATATGCTTTTTTTTGAGAGAATTGTTTGTATGTTATTTTTGTCTGTATTTTATTTTAGTGAGTTATATGTTATACTGTATTATGTCAACATCTCTCTCTCATCTATCTACAGTATCTCTCTCTCTATCATATCTATCTATCTATCTATCTATCTATCTATCTATCTATCTATCTATCTATCTATCTATCATCTTATCTATCATCTTATCTATCTGTTATATATATATATATATATGTAGCAACGTTTCAGCAGAATCTCATCTGCCATCATCAGGCTTCTGTATTGTGTCCGTCTGTGAGTCAGACTTTTACAGTGGTTTCAGATTTAAATTTGGGGCAGCCTATTGCTGTGCCAGAATGGTTTTTTCTTCATCCTGATTGGTTGGGAGTCTTGGTCTGTGTTTATTGGTCTCGGAGTTTACTGTGTTCTGCTTGATTGGTGTCTCTAATATCTTTTGTCTTTTTTTTTTTTTTGGCTCTTTTTGTATCTTGATTGGCTGGCAGCATTGTATTACTTTATTGGAGGCCTTTAGTGCAGCTTGGCTTCGGGTAAATGGACGGCTATCATTGGTTAGGAAGCTGGGTTTCATCTGGGTGCCTGGTTGGGATGTGTTTGAGCTGGAGATATCAGGGGGGATCTGTTTGTGCCCAGGTGTTTGCCTGGCTTGTAGTGTGGAGATTTTTTTTGTTTGTGAGTGCAGGCTTCCAAATGATTGACAGCCTGGTGGAATCATCTCTTCTATTCATGCTTTCAAGTCTTTTTTCAATCTCTATGGCTTCTCTGATGATTCTGTGACTAGGGTTTTCTATAGTGGCTAGGGTTTTGGTGCCATTGAAGTTGATGCTATGACCTGTGGCTTCCATGTGTTGGACTAGTGAGGAAGTGTGTTCCAGCTTTTTGACTGCATTTTTGTGTTCATCCAGGCGGGTGCTTATTCTTCTATTGGTCTGTCCAATGTATGTGGCCGGGCATGATGCACAGGGGACTTCGTATATGCCTTGGTTTTCCAGGTCAATTTTGTCTTTGGGGTTTCTGAGGATGGCTGCTATTTTTCTGTCTGTTTTGAAGGCAGTCTTGATGTGGTGTCTGTATAGTATCTTACTAATTTTGTCTGTAGTGCCTCTTATGTAGGGCAGGACAGCTGTTCCATGGGTCTGTTCATCTTCTGGGTCTCTATTATGTCTCAGTGTGTTTTTGTGGATCAAGTTGGTGATTTTGCTTTTGTGGAAGCCGTTGGCTGTCAATATTTTAGTCAGGGTGCATAGTTCAGTCTTAATGTGTGTCTTGTCTGCCATGGTGACCCCCACCATGAAGATGCAGCACGACCACGAACTCAAAGCCAAACAGCAAGATCACAGCTCAGCAGCTCAAATCCCCCAGTAACTAAGACCAACCTGAGCACAACCAAGCCCCCACCTGAACAGAACACACCTCCAGCCAATCAGAACATGGCCAACCCCCCAACCAATCAGAACACAGCCAAAACCCCAACCAATGAGAACACACCCCCACCCAATCAGAACACAGCCAAGCCCCCACCCAATCAAGTCACACCCCCACTAGCAGTTAAAAGGAAGAAGCAGCTGCAAGCTCACATCACTCTGAGAAGCACAGAGCTGAAGACAGAAGCCTGAAGATGATGAATGAGACTTCATCGAAACGTTGCCTAGATACTTCCAATCTTACGCAGGAGAAAACCTGAATAACCAAAGATCCATGTGTGTGTGTGTGTGTGTGTGTGTGTGTGTGTGTGTGTGTGTGTATATATATATATATATATATATATATATATATATATATATATATATATATATATATATATAATCTATCTCTCTATCATCTGTCAATCAATCAATCAATCATCTATCTATCATCTATCATCTATCTATCATTTATCTATTTATCAGCCCTATTTACCTCTACCTATCATCTATCTATCTATCTATCTATCTATCTATCTATCTATCTATCTACCGGTATCTATCTATCTCTATCATCTAATCTATCTATTTATCATCTATCTATCTATATTTATCATCTATCTCTCTATCACCTATCAATCAATCAATCAATCAATCTCTTTATTATCTATCTATCTATCTATCTATCTATCTGTCTATGTGTGTTACAACAACCTAACATGTTATATTATTATATATGTTATATTATGGATATATTATTATCCAAATTATGTTTTACATTTTAAATAATATAACATGCCTTATTTTAATAATGATGCTTCTAACATGAATAAACAAGCTGAATTGCAAATCCAATGGAAATTTGGGGTCTGATGTCCAGTTTTGACACAGAGACATTGACAAATTGAGGTGTATCAACGGAAGAGGAATCAAGATGCTTTGGGGCCAGAAATGTGATCTCCTAGGAAAAATGGAGCTTCAAAGAGCTGGATATGTTTAACCAGGAGAAAATATATTTTTTTTAAAAAAAGGAATATGAAAGCATTTGGCCAACAACTGAAATGCTGCCAGGCAGATGATGGAACACAGTGTTCTCTGCAGCTGAAAAAGATAGATAAAGCTAGAACTGCAAGGAAGAGGTCTCAGGGAAGCAGTTTTTGGAAGAAATATCGTAATGGAGAAGACTGATAGAGAACAGAACAGACAGCCTTAGGAAGCAATTGCTTTCCTTTGCTGGAGGAGACAGTTAAGCAGTGGCTAGATAATAATCTCCCTGGATCTCTGCAGAAACATCTGGCTTCAATCTCCCACCTTCCACAAAACTGGAGTAAACCATCTGTCCAGGCTGAGGAATAAAACTATTCTATGTGGAATCTAGAGTTGCAAATCCATAACTTCTGCATATTTAAAATCGGTTTCTGTTAGATCCCCTTTTTTAAAAAACCAGGAAAAAGCATATTAGGGATGACTGAAGATATTTAAAGGAAGTCAACATGATCCACTCCTAAATAACCACTATTTAAACACTGTGGTCAATATAATGAGAGGTGAGGAACAAGCGACATCAGAGAGTGCAATGCGAAGAATTGTGTCATCAAAATAAAACTGTTACAAGATGCAAGAATAAGATGAGGGGTTGCCTTGCCCAGTTGGGAGTTATATTATCAGGCAACAAGTCTGATGTGGGTAAAGGAATGGATCACATTAAGGAACAGTAGACTATTGTCTTTAGAAGGGCATGACTTGCTGTTGGGATGGCATGCTTTCCTCTGGTACAAGGGAACTAAAACATGGGGATATTTTAGAAGACATTATATTCAAGAGGCACTGTTTTTGAACTGGGAGAAGATAAAAAGATAATATTACTTAAAAATTCCACTATGGATATCTACCATTGAAGCTTTTTCTTATCTAATAATATATAAAAAGGAACAAACAGTTAGATATGGTGAGATATTGAATGAAAAGGGTGAACTTAAATCTATGCAAGCATTGGAAGAACAAGGTGTAAAAATGAACTGGTTTTCATATTTGCAAATACAATCTAGATTTGATAAAGATTTTAAAACAGAAGGTATTTATGATAAGTTGACTGACTTAGACAAAATTTTGATGGGTACTGATGAAAAAGGTATTTAAAAAACTTTATGGACATTTATTAGAATTTAAATTGGAGGAGGAACAAGATAAAGAAATGATGATTGCTTGGGGAAAAAATTTGGATATGGGATTGATTTAGAAAAATGGCAAAAATTGTGGTTTCAAAACTATAAAATGACAATGTCAACTGCATATAAACAAAATTGGTATAAGATGTTTTACAGGTGGCATCTACCCCCGACGAGACTTGCGAGAATGTTTAAGAATAAATCGGATAAATGTTGGAAATGTCATCAGATACCTGGTTCATATTACCATATGTGGCGGATGCAAAAAAATATTGGACTAAAATCCACACGTGGTTGGAAAAAATGGTAAAACAACATATAGACTTTAAACCAGAGATCTCTTTATTGGAAGTCATACCAGAAATATACAATAAAGAGCTGAAATATTTGATTGTAAATGTTTTAACAGCGGCTATAATTGTATTTGCTAATAATTGGAAAAAATGATAAAATACCTATGCAGGAGGAAGTTATTATGAAAATTATGGACTGTGCTGAAATGAGTAAATTGACATTTGAAATAAGAAAACAAGAAGATAAACAATTTTATATGATATGGGATTTGTTTTATCAATAGTTGGACAAAAAGACACGGTAATGTAACAGAATAGATAATTTTGTTATAGAAGTTTAATAGATTGATATAAAATATAATGTAGACATATATAACCATTGGATGAAAGTACAATATAAATTTTAAAATAAAATTTGGGATATCTCGTATAAAATGATGGAATAAATAGTTCAGTCATGGATGATTAATAACTGATAAATATATAAGCATACGTTAGTTTGACAATGTGAACTTTATATAAATTGTGAGTAACGACTATGAAACGATAGCACAAAAGATTCGTAACCAACTGACACACTGTATGTATATAAAATGGAAGATGTTTTTATGTATGTATTGTTTGTATATGTTTGTCTTAAAAAATAAAAACTTTTTCAAAAAAAAAAGAATTGTGTCATTAGGTGCATCATTTTGATGATGATGATGATGATGATGATGATGATGTGTCATAATGCAAGTGACACCCTTGTGCCTTAGTTGAATGTTAGCTACCGTGGAGAGAATGAATGAAAAACTGTAGGACTGTCTTAATTTCTATGGCTTTCCCATTAGACCTTAGTGCCTACCATATTTCTTCCTGCTTGCCTGCCTCTCCATCCATCCACCATTCATCCATCCATCCATCCGTCCGTCCGTCTGTCCGTTCGTCCGTCCATCTACCTGCCTGTCTGCCTGTCTATCTATCTGTCTGTCTATCTATCTATCTATCTCTTTCTCTTTATATCTCTCTAACCTCCCTGTTTATAATATCTATCTATATATCCATCTATCTATCTATCTATCTATCTATCTATCTATCTATCTATCTATCTATCTATCTATCTATCTGTCTACAATATCATTTATCTACCTCTATCTTCTATTTATATATCTACTATGTCTCTATCATCATCCTACCTACCTACGTACCTATCATCTGTCTTCTGTCTGTCTGTTGCATCTATCTATCTATCTATCTATCTATCTATCTATCTATCTATCTATCTATCTATCTATCTATCTATCTATCTATCTACCTACCTACCTACCTACCTACCTACCTACCTACCTACCATCTATCTACTGTCTATCTTCTATCATTCATCCATCCATCTCTATCTATCTACACATCTCTCTCTCTCTCTCTCTCTCTCTCTCTCTCTCTCTCTCTCTCTCTCTCTCTCTCTCTCTCTCTCTCTCTCATCTATTTATCTATCTACTATGTCTCTCTCATCTATCTACCTACCTATCATCTATCAATCTACTATGTCTCTATCATCTATCTATCTATCTATCTATCTATCTATCTATCTATCTATCTATCTATCTATCTATCATCTTACTGTATACATTTATCTAGAGTCCTGTGGCACAGTGGTTAGAATGCAGTATTCCAGACTAACTATGCCGACTGCCAGGAGTTCAATTCTGACTGGCCCAAGCTTGACTCACAAACCACTTAGAGTGGCTGTGAAGCACTATGAAGTGCTATATATGTCAACATGCTATTGCTCTCTCTCTCTCTCTCTCTCTCTTTGTCATCTCTCTCTCTCTCCCTCCCTCTTCTCTCTCTCTCTCTCTCTCACACACACAAACACACACATCTTTTCCCAAGGCAGTGCAGCTTTACAAAGACAGCATTCCAAATGCCGAGGGAGTGATGTGTAGGAAATAGACTCAGATATAATCTCCAACCAGTTTCTCCGAGGGATATTTTTTTTTATTCCTTTTGACCCTCTCTCCAGGAAAAAGGAAAAAGAAATCAGCATAGCAAACATTGCTGTGTGTTCCTCTGGGGTATCTAAGGGTGCATGGCCAACAGTTGTGACATTCATTTTGTGCTCTCAGCAATGCCTTCAATCTGGGATTCAATATTAGAGCAATCATATTGGTTGGGTGGGGAAAGATTCATTCCATTCCAATCACTGCATATAACTAAGCTTTGGCATTCTCCAGATTCATTTTGGAAAGGAAAATAAAATGCAGAACCAGCTTGGTGGGAATCAAACACAACTCTTCTGTAATTCCTGCAATCAAACCTGAGCTGTGGGATGCCGTCATTATGCCCAGATAGGTGCCATTGTCAGATTCTGGAAATATGCCTCCAATTAGACAGATGTATAACTAGATCCTGCAGCTGGAACATCCCCAATTCAGTATGCAAGACATTTGGGAAGTAACAGTTCAAAACAGCATGCTTGCTTGTTCGTTGTAAAGAAAGGGTACCTATTTTCCAAAGCACCTGAAAGCAGGACAAGAAGCAGCGGGTGGAAACTAATCAAGGAGAGAAGCAACTTAGAACTAAGGAGAAATTTCCTGACAGTGAGAACAATTAATCAGTGGAATGATTTGCCTCCAGAAGTTGTGAATGATCCAACACTGGAGGTTTTTAAGAAGAGAACGGACAACCATTTGTCTGAAATGGTATAAGGTTTCCTCAGGGGTGGGATTCTACCAGTTCACACCTATTCGCTAGAACTGGTTGTTAACATTCTAAGCAGTTCAGAGAAGCGGTTGCTAGAAGAAATTACTGGCCTAATCCTGTAAGGAAGGCAGGAAGGAAACATTCTGGTGTTGCTTACAGAAACTGCCTCTCCGTTAACCCTTATTACATTCTTGGCAGGACTAGACTTCCTGTCTCAGGAACTTCTCTGGAGTTTTTTCCCCCTCCTTTGCTGGTACTTTGCTTGTGTGGAGTGACCATTCAAAGTTACAATGGCACTGAAAAAAGTGACTTATGACCATTTTTCACACTTACGACTGTTGCAGCATCCCCACAGTCATGAGAGGCCAGGTGAGGAGATGTGTGCCTCGATGTGAGTGATATTGAGTTGGCCACGCCCAGCCAATAACATGACCACCAAGCCATGCCCACCAACTAAACCACGCCCACAGAACCAGTTGTTAAAAAATTTGAATCCCACCCCTGGGTTTTTTGTCTTAATAGGGGGTTGGACTAGAAGACTTCCCAGGTCCCTTCCAACTCTGTTCTTCTTCTCTTCTAAAAAGGTATTGGTTTCCCTTTCCAGTCATGTCTGACATTAGGGGGCGCTGCTCATTTCTGTTTCATAGCCAAGGGAGCCAGCATTGTCCAAAAACACTTCCATGGTCATGTGGCCAGCATAGATATACACCAAGGGTGCATGGAACATTGTTACCTTCCATCCAAAGTGGTACCTATTTATCTACTCACATTTGCAGGCTTTTGAATTGCGAGGTGAGCAGGAGCTGGGGCAAATAATGGGAGCTAACCCCATCAGTGGTACTCGCCTCTCAAACCTGGGCTGTCAGCTGTCAACTTCAGCATCTTTAACCACCGAAATATCATGCCCCTTTTGTCCATTGTAATGCTACCCTTCTCAATCAATTATTTAATGGAATAGAGCTGGAAGGGTCCATTGAGATCTTCTAGTCTCTATCTATCTATCTATCTATCTATCTATCTATCTATCTATCTATCTATCTATCTATCACCATCTATCTATACTGTCTGTCTATCTTTGATATCTATTTATCACCCATCCACCCTCCATCTGTTCATCCAACCATCCAACCATCCATTCACTCCAACCCAATACATCTGACTAGAGCTTGGAGGTCATCTAGCCCAGCCCCCTGCTCAGGCAGGAGACCCTATACCATTTCAGAGAAGTGGCTGTCTAGTCTCTTCTTAAAAAACTTCCAGCGCTGAAGCACCCACAACTTCCAAAGTTAAACTTTTCCACTGGTTAATTGTCGTCACTGTTAGGAAGTTTCTGCAACCATTCTTCATATGTGTGGTTGTCTCCAGGCCTTTAACCAACTTAGTTGCTCTTCTCTGCACTTTTTCCAAAGTTTCAACATCTCCTTTGTAGTGGGGTGACCAAAACTGGATGCAGCATTCCAGGTGAGGTCTTACTATGGTTTTACAATGTGGTACTAATGTTTCTTGTTGATTCCGTGCCTCTGTTTACACAACCAAGGATTGCATTTGCTTGCATTTATGCAACCAAGATTGCATTGCCCAAATCCATGAATAGTTGATTTAATCGATGCATTTCCTCATAGGTGCTGATTTCCTTAAGAAAAAGAGATAGTCCCCAATTTACAACCATTCATTTTGGGACTGTTTACTGTTGTGACCTGTCGGCCGCCGGCCTCTCCAGCAGGTGAATCAGAGGAGGAGGAGGCATAGCAATCAGGGTCAGCATCAGGGTAACCTGAGGGGGAAGAGGGAATGGAGCTGGCAGAGAGAGAGAGAGAGAGAGAGAGAGAGAGGGAGGGGGGGAGGGAGGGAGAGAGAGAGAGAGAGAGGAGGGAGGGAGGGAGGGAGAGAGAGAGAGAGAGAGAGAGAGAGAGAGAGAGAGAGATGCAGAACCTGGGCCATCCATCAGACCTCAGATGGAGAGTCAAGAGCTCCCAGGTCTGGAGGCCACTGATGAGGAAGAGGAGGAACAGCTGGGTCCAGTGCCTGACAAGAGGCTGCTCTCTTGGAGAGGAGAGCAGTGGAAATCTATGGGCTGGTCCTTGTGATGGAAGAGCTACCACTGCTAGCAAAGGGGGCTGCCGGTATTCCTAATAAAGGAATCTTTTGAGTTCACATCAAAGGGTTTTTGTCGTGTTTGGGGAGCTGGCTCAGAACATTTATAAAGTTACCATGGCCCTGAAAAGGAAAATGTGGAAAAAGTGTGTTTTCGCACACCAACAGTTGCAGCATCCCCTTAGTCAGGTGATCAAGATTCAGGAGGAGTCAGGCAACTAGCACGTATGGATGACAGTTGCATTGTCCTGGAGTCACGTGAGCACCATTTGTGACTTTTCCAGATGGTTTCTGACAAGCAAAATCTGGAGGATGCCAAATTAACTTCACAATCCACATGATTTACTGAACATGGGAATAAAGGTTGTTAAACGGGGCTCTGCACACTTAACAATGGTGTTGCTTAACAATGTCTATATTGGGTGAATTTGGGGTTGTAGATCGAGAAGTACCTGGATCCTGGAGCATCACTTTCTGGTGGAGCTTTTCCTTTGTTAAGACACAACAGAAACCTGCTGTCTTTATTGTTTCAAAGATACTTTTTCCAAAGGCAACTCTTTCCTTTTCCTTTCCCCTGAGGGAGAAAAAGATGTTTTGCTTCTCATCCAGAAAGCTTCATCTGTTCTTCTCCTTCCTCAAGAGGAAAAAAAAAACAACTGGCCAGAACTGATGAAACTTCTGGGATGAGAAGTGAAATGTCTTCTCCTTCTTCAAGGAAAAAGAAAAAAAATGGGCCAGAACTTTTGAAGCATCTTGAATGAGAAGTGAAACTTCTTCTTCCTCAAGGGAAAAAATAATAATAATCTAGCCAGAACTGATGAAGCTTCTTGGATGAGAAATAAAATCTCCTTCTTCAAGGAGAAAGGGGGGGAAAACTACCCAGAACTGATGAAGCTTCTTGGATGAGAAGTGAAACGTCTTCTCCTTCTTGGATGAGAAGTTAAACCTCTTCTCCTTCCTCAAGGAGAAAGGAAAAGAAAAAAAAACTGGCCAGAACTGATGAAACTTCTTGGATGAGAAGTGAAATGTCTTCTTCTTCTTCCTCAAGAGAAAATAAGAAAAAAAAGGGGCCAAAACTGATGAAGCTCCTTGGATGAGAAGGAGAAAGAGAGAGAGAGAAAAAAGCATTGTCCAGTTTCCATTTGAAAAAGCACCTTGGAGATAACCATGACCTGGATGACTGAGAATCTCCATAGACGTACTTACTCCCTTTATTCAGAAAAAAAGAAAGAGAGGGGGGTAAAAATGAAAATCGGGATGTTTCCAAGGATTATTCCCCTTCCTCCTTCTCTCCTGCTTCCCTCCCTTCCTTTCCTGCTGTTGGAAGAATTATCCTTCTGGGTTCAGTTCCAAGTGGGGGGAAAAGACACTGGATTCATGGAAGCTGTTTGGGAAAATGGTTTAATGGTGGACAGGATCACAGGCCTTGGAGCTCTTGGGTGAAGAAAAACAAGGGAAGAGATGCTGAGAGTGCCTGGGTTTTATACCCTCTGTTGGGATTTGAATCTGAGCTTGTATTCTGATTGGTTGTCAGACTCCCATGGGGCCATGCAGGGGCAACTCTGTAGGCTGTCTTTTGAGTCCCAGGCTTGGTTGACTCTTGCTGGAGGATGATGTAATGAAAGGGCCTTGGACAATTCCTATTATGGGTCTGCCTGAAGAAGGTAGATCTTTGTTATGTAGAATAGACTGGCCCAGGCCTTAATGGCCCATTAGCAAAGGTGGGGGAAGGGTACCCAGTTTATGCCTCTCTGAGTTTCTACATCTCTCTTAGAGGAAATATTCTGCCTTTTTTTTTTTTTTAGTATATCCTAAAATATTTCATTTCTCTAGGAGAGGGGGTGGGTTTTAACTTCCAACACTGCCTTGAATTTCATGTACTGAAATCGTGAATGGCTTCCAAGTCTTACTTGGTCCATCAAGGGGTTGGTGCAGATGGACCCTCTGACTCCATCACTCAAAGATTTATCAAAGAATTAAAATATATATATATATGTTGGCAACAGTTAATGAAGTCCATCCCAGAAGCAGCATTTCTGGAGCTCAAAAAAAGATTGCTACGAGCGATAAGGTAGCCCAATTCATTTTTGCCTTCACTCCAGTGTATGAATGTACCGATAAACTATTTCCTGTTTGTTTTATTAAGGTATTGCTTTCCAATTAGCCCATTGTTCTTTTAGCAGATAGCCATAGTTTTGCAGGGGGATATTGCCTCGTATTTATTGGGATGGGTTTTGAACTGTTTTGTTAAGCAGAAATGGCACCGAACTGAGCCAGACCATCTGTTTATTGGTCAGCCTGTCCAAAAAGGGAGGCAGGCAAGACGCTGGGACTCAGTAGGAAGGTTTTTAGTAAGCGGGGGTGGGGGGGGATGTTATTGATAAGAGAAAGTTCTTAGCCTGCCTTGCCATCTTTAGCCCAACTCTGTTACTATGACTACTGGAGATATATGCAGGAAGTCGCTCTTCGTGATTGGTTTACAGTGATGTATGTTCCCAGGATTGGTTCACGGGGGATGCAGGATTTTCAAAATTGTATAAAACGGGGGTCTATTCCAGACAAAGGAGGCTTGGAGTCTGCTTGCTGGAAACACTTTGATTTGTAAACAAAAGTTTTTCATTTCCTTTCCACCAATCTGGTATGATTCATTGGGCCTTCCCTTTCTTTCTTTCTTTCTTTCTTTCTTTCTTTCTTTCTTTCTTTCTTTCTTTCTTTCTTTCTTTCTTTCTTTCTTTCTTTCTTTCTTTCTCTTCCTCTCCATTCTTTTGTTCTTTCTTTACTTTCTTCATTCTTTCTTTTTCCTTTCATTCTTTCTCTTTCTCTCTCTTTCATTCCTTCTTGCCATTCTTCCTTCCCTCTTTCTCTTTCTTTTTTCTTTCTTTCATTTTCTTCTATTTCTTTCTTTTTCTTTCTTTTTTCTTTTTTCTTTTTCCTCTCCTTCTTTCTCTTTCTTTCCCTTTCATTCTTTCCTTTCCTTCCTTTCTTTCTTTCTTTCTTTCTTTCTTTCTTTCTTTCTTTCTTTCTTTCTTTCTTTCTTCTCTTTCTTCTCTTTCTTTCTCTTTCTCTCCTTCATTCTTTTGTCCTTTCTTTCTTGCTTTCTCTTCCTCTCCATTCTTTTGTTGTTTCTTTACTTTCTTCTTTCTTTCTTTCTTTTTCTTCCTTCTCTTCTTTCCTCTCTTTTCATTCCTTCTTTCCATTCTTCCTTCCTTCTTTCTCTTTCTTTCCCTTTCATTCTTTCCTTCTTTCCTGTCTTTTCTTTCTTTTCTATTTCTTTCTTTCCTTTCTTTCTTTCTTTCTTTCTTTCTTTCTTTCTTTCTTTCTTTCTTCCTTCTTCTCTTCCTTCCTTCCTTCATTCCTTCCTTCCTTCCTGTCCTTTCTTTCTTTCTTTCTTTCTTTCTTTCTTTCTTTCTTTCTTTCTTTCTTTCTTTCTTTCTTTCTTTCTTTCTTTCTTTCTTTCTTTCTTTCTTTCTTTCTTCTTCACTGAATCTCAGTGGTTGAGATATTCCCAGTCACCAATTATACAGGGGAAGAAATGGTTAAGGAAGTTTAATCCCAAGAGACCCCATCCACACACTTTCCTTGGAGGTGTTACAAAACTGATTTGCCAGAATCTCCTTCCAACTTGCTTTTCATAGGTGGTAGGCAAAGAAACACTGCAGGGGGGTTTGATGCTTCTTTTTTTTACATTTTCATGAAATTTGATGAAAGGGAGTTTGTGTTTGAACTTCTTTCTAGGAGAAGAAAAAGCTGAAGATATTTTTTTACAGGTGGATGGGGAGGATGGTGTTATTTAATTACAAGATGGTCTAAGACATGTCAAAAAGTGTGTTTTTCAGTATCCCTACTTGTGTCACACTGTTTCTTCCATAATCTTAAGCTTCTTGACTTTCCTGCCTTGGGAAATAGTATGTGAGAATGACCTTGGGTGAAAACAGGCAAAGTTTGTTTTGGACTGCCATTTGTCAGAAATGGTGTAGGGTCTCCTGCTTGGGCAGGGGGGCGTTAGACTAGATGACCTACGAAGTATCACTTCCAACCCTGTTAAGGTCTGGGTGGATAAAGATGCAGTCCTAGGTAAACATAGTCTAAGAGAAGTTTAAGCACCACACAGTATGGAAGGAGCCAATTGAGGTCTCTAGTCAAACCACTCGCAATAAGAGGAAGAGCTAAGCTTGCGCTACTGCCTACTGTTTGACTGGGGGAATGACGGATTTATACTTTACTTGTTTACAGCTGGTCATTTGCATCCTTTTAGAGAGTTGTTGAGGCCACTTGGAGGTTTATCTGTATTCTCAAGGTCACCTGAGTGGTGCAAATGTTTCGTGTAGTCTGCAATATTTTTTTCTGGAAATCCATTCCTACTCCCACACCGTTCAAAAAGTGTTCATCCCAGATTGCGTAGCTAAAAGTCTATAGACGTTCTCAGTCATCCAAGTCATGGCTGTCACAAAGGTGTTTTTTTCAGGAGGCAACTGGACTTTCTTGTTTGTTTGTTTTGAAGACATTTTGCTTCTCATTCAAGAAGCTTCTTCAGCTCTGACTAGTGGGGAATGGAAGAGTCCCAAATAGGTACTGTCACCAGTGGTGGGATTCAAATTATTTGACTACTGGTTCTGTGGGCAGGGCCTTGGAGGTCTTCTAGTCCAACCCCACTCCCTGCCCAAGCAGGAGACCCTACAAGCTTCTTCAGCTCTGTTTGAATGGTGGGGAATGGAAGGATTTATATTCCTTATAGACAGCTGGTCATTTGCATTTTTTAGAGAGTTGTTGAGGCCACTTGGAGGTTTATCTGTATTCTCAAGGTCACCTGAGTGGTACAAATGTTTCGTGTAGTCGGCAATATTTTTTCTGAAATCCATTCCTACTCCCATACCCTTCAAAAAGTGTTCATCCCAAATTGCGTAGCTAAACTCTGTAGACGTTCTCAGTCATCCAAATCATGGTTGTCGCAAAGGTGCTTTTTTCAGGAGGCAACTGACTTTCTTGTTTTTTGTGTTGAAGACATTTTGCTTCTCATTCAAGAAGCTTCTTCAGCTATGACTAATGGGGAATGGAAGAGTCCTAAATAGGTACTGTCACCAGTGGTGGGATTCAAATTATTTGACTACTGGTTCTATGGGCATGGCTTGGTGGGTGTAGCGTGGCTTGGTGGGCATGGCTTGGTGGACATTGCATGGCTTGGTGGGCGTGGCTTGGTGGACATAGCATGGCTTAGTGGGCATGGCTTGATGGGTGTAGCGTGGTAGGGGGAGGTTACTGCAAAATCCCAATTACCTCTGCATCCAACTAACCTGCTTTCCAGCTCTGTTCTCCTGTGCAGGGCAACCAAAGAAGACCCAGCCTATCAGCTGGGACTCAATGGGAGGGACAGAAGAGATGGGGGCAGGGCCAATCAGAGGTGATATTTGCTGGTTCTCTGAACTACTGAAAATTTCTGCTACAGGTTCTCCAGAACTGGTCAGAACCTGCTGAATACCACCTCTGCCTGTCACCATCTATATAGGTGGTGCTCAACTTAACAACAGTTTCATTTAGCAACCGTTCAAAGTTACAACGGCACTGAAAAAAGTGAGCGATGACCATTTTTCACACTTATGACCATTGCAGCATCTCTGTGGTCAGGTGATCAACATTTGGACACTTGGGCAACCAACTCGTATTTACGACCATTGCTGTGTCTCAGAGACATGTGATCTTCCTTTTGCGACCTCCTGACGAGCGAAGTCAACGGGAAAGCCAAATTCACTTAACAACCGGGTGACCAACTTAACAATTGCAGTGATCCACTTCACAGCTGTGGCATCAAAGGTCGTAAAAAAGGGGGCAAAAAATGCACCACCCATGTCTCACTTTGCAACAGAAATTTGGGGTTCCGTTGCGGTCGTCTGTCAAGGACTGCCTGTAAAAACGTACCCTTGCACTTTTCTGTATTCCGTCTGCAAAGTTGTGTTTAACAGTTGTGTTTCCGAGCTTTTTGGGGGAAACCAGCTGCTAAAATGGCACCTTCGTCAGACAGTACCTGAGGAGCGCTCTGGCAAAAAAATAAAATAAAATTGTGTCTGTCTTTGAGGACTATAATGTACACTTTTAATCACTGGGTTGGTTTTATTTTCTGATCTCTTGTCTTCTTCTCTTCAATCCTCCCTATCGAGGCGTGTTTGTTATGCCCGTTAGGAAACACAACAGCTTTAGAAATTTATTTTCCCCCTGGCTTAATCCCACCCTAATCCTCCCACGCTACAAAGCTAGTAAAAGGCTGATTTCTACCCCCATCCATTTTCCCTCCACCCTGCTCTCCCACAAACCCACTCCTCCTCCTGGCACGCATTTATACAGTTTCTGGGCTAAATCGCTTCCGTGTTTTAAGGATTTCAATCATGCAAAGTCCTGGAGTGGGAAAGGGAAGGAAGAGGAAAGGGAGAAAAATTAGAAGTTTCCCAACCTACAGGGGGCAATTCCACTGAAGGTGGCCAGCAAATGCCAGCTCGAGAGAAGAACAATCAACCTTTTCATCTCTCTCTCACACACACACACACACCATTTGGCAGGGTTGATTTCGCCGCTTGACTTGCCTGCACCTGCCGCTCTCATGAACCTGGCATGCGCCATGCCAGGAATTGCATCAGAAATGTTATTAAATTTGCCCTCCTGCTCACATTTGGCCTGGTAATGGATTCGGAAAGCTCCAACTTCCCATCAAAGCAAATTGCTTCTGTAGATTCATAAATTGGCATAAGGACGGTTCCTAATCCAGCTGGTATTGTTATACCGGATGGAATCGGAGAGAGAGAGAGAGACAGAGAGACAGACAGAGACAGAGAGAGACAGAGAGACAAAGGGAGGGAGGGAGAGAACGGCTAAAGAGATGAATCTATCTTAGATGAGGAGATCCAGTTTGAGTCGGTCAGAAAGCTTCTTCTAAGCTTCCAGATTCATGCTGGAGCCCATCATCAGGGATCTGTAACAGATAATTAGAGTTGGAAGAGACCTTTTAGGTCATCTAGTCCAACCCCCCGCCTAAGCAGGAGACTCTACCCCATTTCTGACAGATGGCAGTCCAATCTCTTCTTGAAAGCCTCCAGTCATGAAGCACCCACAGCTTCCGAGGGCAAGCTGTTCCATGGGTTGATTGTTCTCACTGTCAAAAAGTTTCTCCTTATTTCCAGGTTAAATCTCTCCTTGTTCAGTTTCCATCCATTATTCCTTGTATGGCCTTCAGGAGCTTTGGAAAATAGCTTGACCCCTTCCTCCCTGTGGCAGCCCCTCAAATATTGGAAGACTGTTATCATGTCTCCCTTGGTCCTTCTCTTCACTAGACTAGCCAGGCCCAGTTCCTGCAACTGTTCATCAAATGTTTTAGTCTCCAGTCCCCTAATCATCTTTATTGTTCTTCTCTGCGCTTTTTCTAGAGTCTCAACATCTTTTTTATAGTGTGGTGACCAAAACTGGATGCAGTACTCTAGGTGTGGTCTTACTAAGGCTTTATAGAGTGGTATTAGTACCTCACTTGATCTCAATTGTATCCCTCTGTTAATGCAACTTCTCTCTTCTCTCCAGAATATGCAAACTGAGCTGTTCTACACCTTGCATTTATATGGTTCCTGGTGGTGTGTAGCATTTAGTTGTTAATTAGGGTGTTGATGGCAGTTATTAAGTCATTGATTGTTTCTTTCTTGTGGTATTGCATCCTTGGCTCCTAAGTACCTGATAGGCTGGTGGTAAATCAGAACTTCTATTGAATGACAAGGGTCCCATTTCATGGTCTTTAATCATTTCTCTGGCTATTTTTGTTCCTGTTCAGCCAACAATTGTAATAATTGCAAAATTGAAAGCATGGCCTTGTTCATTTCAATTAGCCTGCTCATTATTCCCCATCCAACAACTGTTGGAAGAAAGTCTGCATTTCCTATTTCTACTTTAAATAAGTTGCAAACTATATTAGCAGTGGGTCATTGTACTTTCTTGTTATAAAAAGGCTCAGAGTTGATGGCATCCCATTTTTAGGGAGCTATCCCTGCCACTTTCACTTTTTTGACCCCTATACTTTTCTCTCAGGTGCCTTAAGTTTTTCCTTAGACAGTCTCCCAACTTCCTGGCTCAAAAATCCATATTTTGGTCAGGGACTTCTGGGGAATAAAGAGAAAACTGAAGCTGTCTCCATGAAAAATGGAATTGAACATCATGGTGGATAGAAGAACTGTCAAGTAGTGTGGCTCTTCAATAATTTCTCTCATAACCAAAGGAGAGTTGAGATCACCCACAAGGGCTCCAGACAACTGTTCCTCACAAGGCAACTACTAGATCAGAAAGATTTGAATAATTTGGTGAGAAGGGACAAAGAAAAAAAAAGAATCAAGTTCTATGACATTATTGGAAGGGATTAGAGATCAAGTTTGTTAGACATTTCGAAGGAAGGAATATAAAGATACATTATTATAGAAAGGAAAGAGGAGGGTTTGACTTGGAGCCTACCATCAAGAGATGGTAAGTTCTAATCCAGCCTTAAGCACAAAAGCCAACAGGCCAATCTCCAAGAGACTGTGTGTTCCAATTTAGTCATAAAATCCAGTTGGGTGACTTTGAGCATATCACCAGGAGACATTGAGTTCTAGTCCTACCTTAGTCATGAAATCCATCTGGGTGACTTTGTTCCAATCACTAGGAGACATTGAGTTCTAGTCCTACCTTAGTCATGAAATCCATCTGGGTGACTTTGGTCCAATCACTAGGAGACATTGAGTTCTAGTCCTACCTTAGTCATGAAATCAAGCTGGGTGACTTTGAACCAATCATCAGGAGGTGGTGAGTTCTAGTCCCACTTTAGGCATGAAATTCATCTGGATGACTTTGGGGCCAGTCACTCACTCTCACCCAACACACCTCACAGGCTTGTTGTTATTGTGGGGAAAATAGTAGGAACAAGGAATATTAGATATGTTGGATGCCTCAAGTTATTTATAAAAATAAGGCAGGTGGGATGAAAATTTAATCAATAAACAAAATCAGAGGAAAAGGAGAAAGAGGATGATAGCTTGCAGGACTTTTTCTCCTCTTCTGCAAATCTTAAAATTATCTTGACCAAATGCTTTCAGATTGCTCTGAGCAGGAGTGGATTAATCCTCTTAGTAGAAATTTACTTGCGGCAACACCTCAGCAGCAAAGTTTCGCTGATAAAACCTTGCATGGAATGCTATAGATGTTACGAGCATTCCTAATAGCGGGGAGGGGAAAGAGAGGGATTTGATTAAAAAATAAAAATAAAAACTTTCACATAGAAATCTTAATGTAGAAGAAAGAGCCGAGGAACCAGTGAAGTTGAGCTCAGAGGAAAAGGTAGGGGCAGGCGAGGAATTTTTCTTTTTTTTTCTTCTTTTTTTAAAAAAGGTCTTTGGAGAATTTTCAAATTCCTGGAAATAAAAACAACAACAACCCACGTTTGAAGAAGAAAGGATCTCTCTCAGAAGGGAGAAGATGAAACATCACAGGGTTTGCTTTTCAGGATGGTGTGGAGGCTGCAACTCGGGAAACTTAGCAATTCCTTTTGTAAGGGCCTTGAACTGTAAACATTCTTGCTTTCAAAGCCACATGGGAGCCCGATTGAAAGCACAGTAAGACCTCTCCCCTCATCTCCTTATAAATCGACAAGGAAACATGCCAGGCTTCACACATCTAGGCCATGAAGGTCAAGTTGTCCTACTTCTCAAAGACTTCCCCAACATTCAGGTCTTAACCCCAGTAGCAACATGGGTGCATTTGGTACCTGGACTAATGTTATTCTTCTACTGTCTCTCGAAGAAAGCAAAACCATGTGTTTTTCATCATGTGGCTGTAATCGGTCCTGTAGCTGTATCAAGAGGTGAAGCTGAGGGATCAGTTGCACCTAAGGCACCAGGTTATAAAGCGGGAGATTGTGAGTTCTAGTCCCGCCTTAGGCATGAAAGTCAGCTGGGTGACTTTCAGCCAATCACCAGGAGAATCTGAGTTCTAGTCATGACTAAGGCATGAAAGGCAACTGGGCGACTTTGGGCCAATTACTAGGAGACTGTGAGTTCTAGTCCCACCTTAGGCATGAAAGCCGATTAGGTGACCTTGGATCAATCACCAGGAGGTGGTAAGTTCTAGCCCAGCCTTAGACATGAAAGCCAAATGAGTGACTTCGGGCCAATCACCAGGAGACAGTGAGTTCTAGTCCCGCCTTGGGCATGAAAGCTAACTGAGTGACTTTGGGCCAATCACCAGGAGATAGTGAGTTCTAGTTCTGCCTTCGGCGTGAAAAACAGCTGGGTGCCATTTGTCAGAAATGGTGTAGGGTCTCTTGCTGGAGTGGGGGGTTGGACTAGATGACCTACAAGGTCCCTTCCAACTCTATTAATCTGAGTACACATTTATTGCAGAGGGGAGAGAAATACTCAGAATTGGTTTCAACTGGGTGATTTTGAGTCAATCACCAGCAGAAGTTGAGTTCTAATCCTACCTTAGCCATGAAAAACTGCTGGGTGACTTTGAGCCAATCACTTCCTCTCAGCCCAGCCTACCTCACAGGTTTGTTGTTGTGGGAAAAATAAGAGGAGGTAGGTGCGCTGATATGTTAGCCACCTTAAGTTATTTATAAAAATAATAAAGGCATGATTAAAATAAAATTAAATAAAACTGGTATGTGGTGTTTGAGTGGTTCTTATTTATGTGCAAACTACTTCCAGTGAATCCAATTATCCGTTTAGTTATTTGTTAAACTTATATGCCCTCCCGTCTTCTGATGCAAAGAGACTCTGGGTGGCTTATAATACAATCAAAACTATTGATACAAAAACTATTCAATTTGACAAGAGTTAAATAAGCATTAAAATCAACAGCATGAATGGTATGTGTTAGGAATATGAGTCACCTAACAGCTATTTGGGTTAGAAATATATAAACCAGGATAAACATTTTAAAACTGTATCTTTAAGAAAATGCAAAACTGTAATTAGGTGTGGTTTCTCAAACAGACATAAGATGAAGCCAGAAACCTGGGTTGTTTAGTCTGAGTCTCAGAAGAGAGTGTGATTGTATCTCTGTTTCCTTCTGTTGTAAAGTATTGCCGTTGCTCCATTTCTTCTAATTGACTGATATTCCTGGATTTAATGTAAGTCTGATACTGAACTGTTTTTTGACACTGGACTTTGATATTTGGATTATCCGTGGATTGAAAACTGACTGATTTAACTTGTGAATGACTTTGGATTGCTTATCTTGGACTTTGCTTAAACCTTTCTGGAAGTAAAAACCTACATTTACTGTACAGTGTATCTGTGTTCTGTGTGTGTATTATTCAAACACTTCTCTCAAATACGTCTCCCTGTATGCGCTCATTCTCCTAACGGGAAATTACCTCAACAATATGGCTGTGGTATTTTCTGTATTAGTATAAGAGAAGACCAAGCAGAGCTGGGGAGGTGGAGTTAAGCACGTCATCAGCTTAGAGTTGTTACGTTGCCGCAAACGGACCCAGTCCAACCCCTGTTGAATTCCATTAACCCTTATCTGGTGCAGTGGTGGGATTCAAAAAGTTTTACCACCGGTTCGGTGGGCTTGGCTTGGTGGGCGCACTTTGTGTGCGTGAACATAAAGTCTGTGCACTTGTGCACCAAATGCGCACTCTGCGCAGGCGCAGAGGCATTCCAATTCACCTTCTGCAAGCTTGCACTCTCCTGGTCACTTCAGCAGCTGCTGTGCAACACTTTGCTGTGCAAAGCAGCTACACTTCAAAATCAGGGAATAAAAGTGAGTACGGGAGTCTGGGAGGGCAGGTGGAGCCAACAGCAGAGTGGTGGAGAGAACCAGTTTGGTCTCCGCTGCTCATTGCTGCTACCGGCTCCGCAGAA
Source organism: Notechis scutatus (assembly GCF_049901735.1). Lineage (NCBI taxonomy): Eukaryota > Metazoa > Chordata > Lepidosauria > Squamata > Elapidae > Notechis > Notechis scutatus. The sequence continues at coordinate 262,480,639 of NC_142010.1, read as the reverse complement.
CTGGGCCGAGCCGGTAGAATACCACCACTGATCTGGTGCCAATTTACTACTGAATTTTATCTGATTCTTTTAGCTGATTTAGATTCTTGTGCATAGACTTGAAATTAAATCTTTGAACTGCAATTTAACGTACGGTCTTGATCCTTTCCACTTGATATTAATCTAGTAAAAATAGGAAATTTTAAAAAGAGAAGTCTAAATGTTTTATTGAAAACATTCTGAAAATAGGACAATTGTGCAATACCAGTCACAGATTAATGGAGAATATATTATTAATATGTATGGTATTATTGATATCTATACATCCCTAACATCTGTAAGGGATGGTTCAACTCTCAGCTAATAATCTGTTGACTGGATGCTTGGGAATTTAACTGATATCATCTCTAGGTTTGCAAATATATATGTGTCCATTATTGTTCCGGCATTTAAATCAATACTTTCAGAAGCAGGAGAATTAAAAAGTTCACACTTTCTTCACTTGACATCTTTTCTTAAGTTAATTAAACTTCTGCCCCAGTTGGTGAGAAGGGGGTGGAGAAATAAATGGACTATTTCTATTTGGCATCTGCAAAAATTGGGCTTGTGTTAATTAACACGAGTGGAGACCATTGCTATGCTTCACATTAGTTCTCTCAAAGAAGTTTAGAGGATTAAGCGAATTGCCATGGACTTCAATGAGTCCCAATTTCCAGAGGAAAAGAAAAAAAAACCAGACAATAACATTATTAATAGCTCAGGTAAAGCTGAAGACTTGTAGATCTGAGCTGGAGGAATTGAATCAGCAACTCTCATCTTTCTCTGCTTATTGGCAAAGTCTATGTGGACAAAAAGTAAAAAAAAAAAAGCTGCTTTAAATTCACCTTAATTCTAGATGTCTTAATGGATACATCCATACAGTTTTCAGGGCAATCAGATAGAAACAATTTTTCTTCTCTATCTACTTTACACCCAAAGTAACAGGATAGCATGATTGGAAGGAAACTTGGAAGTCTTTAGTCCAACGCCCTGCTCAAGCAAGGGATCCTACATCATTTCACCCAATGTCCAGTCTTTTCTTAAAAACCTCCATTGTTGAAGCACCCACAACTTCTGATGGAAAGCTATTCTGCTGGTTAATTGTCCTTACTGTTTCTCTCTGCTTTTAGAACTAAGTTTCTGCTTAGTTCTAGGTTGCTTCTCTCCTTGATTAGTTTTCATCCATTGATTCTTGTCCTGCCTATAGGTGATTTGGTAAATAAATTGGCCTCCTCTTCTATATGGCAACCTCTCAAATACTGCAATACTGTTATCAAGTCCCCCCTAGTCCTTATTTTCTCTAGACTAGCCAAACCCAAAGCCTGCAACTGTTCTTCATATGTTTTAGTCTCCAGGCCTGTAATCATCTTAGTTGCTCTTCTTTGCACTTTTTCCAAAGTCTTGACATCTTTTTTTTATAATGCGGTGACCAAAATTGGATGCAGTATTCCAGGTTTGGCCTCACTAAGGTCTTATAAAGAGGTACTAATACTTCACGTGATTTTGATTCTATGCCTCTGTTTATACAAGCAAGGATTGTGTTAGCTTGTTTGGCTGCCGCCGCACATTGCTAACTCATGTTTAAGTGATCGTCCACTAGAACGCCAAGGTCCTTCTCACAATTACTGTTTTTGAGCCAGGTTTGACTATTTTATTTTATTTTATTTATTTTATTTGGTTTGTCAATTGCTTACAAGATAATAGGTATAAGTAAAAACATAGTTATGAATACATGGATACATATGAGAACAATAAAAGAAACAATAGGACAGGGACGGTAGGCACATTGGTGCACTTATGCATGTCCCCTACAAACCTCTTAGGAAAGGGGTGAGGCCAATAGTAGAAAGTGTAAGGTTAAAGTAATAAACTAATCTGTACTTGTTCTTTTGGTTTTTCCTGCCTAAGTATAAAACCTTGGTTTTTCCATATGCTTATTCAGATCTGCACAAAGGTGGATATTTCCATAAGTCTTGGGAAAGACTCTGATCAGTTTCGCAGCAAGCATTTGTTATATACTTTGGATATTTAAGTAAGCAAGATCTCTAACCACACTGCATGCAGTTGTTTATGTTAAGCCTGAATTCCCCAACAAGTGTTAAGGAAAACAAACTAAACAGAATGTGTAGCGTAGTCAGATAGGCAGACAGGTAAATGTGTGAGATAAGTTTGTATTTTAGTTAACACGCAGTAAAAAACAGATACACTTGTGCTATCAAAAATATAGTTTATTCCATTAGGAATTATAGCCTAGTCAAAATAAACGGTCCATTAGTCATGTATCATTTCAGTCAGTCCAGTCGGGGATACTCAATTTGCAAAATCCGTGTTGAATAGCCAATGTCAGTTCACTTACAATAAATCAGTCCATATTATCTCTTCTCTCTGTTGAGAAATCAACACTCCTTTTTCTCCTCCGTTCCAGTAAGGAAAAACGCAGTCATCAATCCATCCAGTAATTAGGGATCATTAAGCCAGAGAGAGAGAGCTGCAATTGACTTGCTTCTTTTTATGGTGCTTTTACAACCACACCCTTAATTACATTCTTGTAGTTAAAGTTACACACACTTTAACCAACAAACCATGATAACTTATTTATTATTTTTTACCCAAACCAGTTAGGGTAAACAATGTTATCCCTAACATTTTATATGAAAGCAGAAGTTACTTACCACCTCCCATGCCTGTATAGTGAAAGATAAGCATTTTTTGAGGGTGAAAACTCACAGGGTTTTTTCATGCTGTCCACGCTCTGGATGGATGGCTTCTAGTTCAGCTAGTTATGGACCTTCCATTGGAATTTTATTTGTACCTTGATCAACAATATCCCACAGACACAAACATTTTGAAGAAAGAGAGCATCGGTTTTACTTTCTTTTTGCTGTATTCTATTTTCTCTTGCAATGGAACTTGATTCTAACAAGCAGGAGTCATTAATCAATCAATGGACCTCCAACTCCACAACCAAAATCCTTTCCTGTGTGCTGAAATGCTGGAAGTTATTAATGTGCCTTCAAAGTTATGAGATCATGCCAGGGAGTAACCATTTGACTGCTAATTAAGTGCTATAGTCAAGCTGTAATTAGAACTAGAGACATCTGGAAGGCTTACAAGCCAAACAAACACAACTCTCTACCTTTTTCTGTGCAAGAACACAACCCAAAGCTCAATAGAAAGGAATACTTTGGATACTCGGAATAGGAAAAGGATGCTTGGTTGATTTCCTTGTCCAGTTGTGTCTGACTCTAGACCACATTTCTCATCTCTGTTTCTTGGCTGAAGGAGCCAGTGTTGTCTGAAGACATTTCCATGATCATGTGGCCAGCATGGTTACACACCAAAGGTGCCTGGAACACTGTTACCTTCCCACTATACCTATTAATCTACCTGCATCTGCATTCTTTTGCATTGTTAGCTTCAACAATTTGGTGGCCCAGTCATTAGGATGCAGTATTGCAGGCTAATTCTGCTGACTGTCAGTAGTTTGATTCTTACGGGCTCAAGGTTGACTCAGCCTTCCCTCCTTTCAGTGTCGATAAAAGGAGGACCCAGATTATTGGGGAAAATAGGCTGAGAGAGGGCTGTAATGCACTGTGAAGCAGTATATAAGTCTAAGGGCTATTGCTATTGCTAGGTGGGCAGGACCTGAGGCAGAAACAGGAGCTCACCCATTGCATGATGCTCGGGACTCAAACCCAGGTTGTCAGCTTTCCAGATGAAAATCTCAGCATCTTTAACCACTGAGCCAACTCGCTCCTTAAAGGACTCTTACTGGTTAATAAATGACCAGAACAGATGTACATTATTTCCTCCCTATGAGGCAACTAGGTAGCAACATCTCCCTGCATCAAAAAAGAATTAAGAAGCAGAGCAAAGGAATCAGCAAGAGCTCACTTTGACCTATGCTCCAATCAATGGGCTTTAAAACTGACCTTTCTAGTTTATGAATGAATGAATGAATGAATGAATGAATGAATAAATGAATGAATTCTTTATTGGCCAAGTATGATTGGACACACAAGGAATTTGTCTTGGTGCATATGCTGTCAGTGTACATAAAAAGAAAAGATACATTCATCAAGAATCATAAGGTACAACACTTAATAATAGTCCTAGGGTACAAATAGGCAATCAAATCATACTAGGAAACAGTCAACATACATCGTAAGGATACAAGCAACAAAATTGCAATCATGCAGTCACAAGTGAGAGGGGGTGGGTGAAAGGAAGGATGAGAAGATTAATAGTAATAGTAATGCAGACTTAGTAAATAGTTGGACAGTGTTGAGGGAATTATTTGTTTAGCAGAGTGATGGCATTAGGGAAAAAAACCTGTTCTTGTGTCTAGTTGTGTCTAGTTGTTTACAAGATTGTGTAACATAAGCCCTTGTGCTTTCCATCGTAGCTGACTAATGAGACCAATCTTCCTTCCTTGGTTGTGAGGGATCATTAAGGACTTGACAACCTATCATTAAGGACTTGACAACCTATGACGGGGCAATGGAGGTTTGGCAGGTGGTCATGATTTTTGCAATATATCATATTTGTTTATACTCAGAGTGATGAAAGTAAAAGTCTTTTCAGATTTCTTGCCCTAACTTTGGGAATGTAGAGAAGTATTTGGGTTCAGCTCTTCCCATACATTCTATGGGTTTCTCCCCAGCCTGGAAGATCCCTCAAGAAGCAGGGCAGGAGAAGATATTCTCAAACATCTCACATAGTGCTCATACAAGAATTCTCCTTTCTACAGGAGAAATTTGAGATCGATTGCATGCTAATGCAAATCCATATTGTTTCCAGGTTGAATCTCTCCTTGTTCAGTTTCCATTCGTTATTCTTTGTCTGGCCTTTGGGTGCTTTGAAAAATAACTTGACCCCCTCCTCCTCTCTGTGGCAGCCCCTCAAAGACAGCTCCCTTCAAATCCCAAGAAAGAAATACTCAGACTCCATGGTTAGAGCAAAGTTATCCTTTTACTGGAAAATAAAGTGAAAGCTACAGATTCAATTCCAAAACTGAGAAATTGGCGGGCAGATCACATATACAAAGGAATGGAAATGATCCCGCCCCCCCAAAGTCCAAATGACTCTTCCAATTAAAAGTTCTGAATATGATCATGTGGCCATCTCCAGGTGGTGATGAGGCTTCTGTCAGTTGACCTTGACATATTTTGATAAAAGTTCGCAGTTGCGCAAAAGGGGACAGAAGCTAGCGAAGAAATGGAAAGTTAAAGAAAGGAACCCCCTCCCCCCTTTGACCCAGCAAAGGAATGCAAAACACCTCCAGCCTTCTTCCCTTCCAAATTCCCCCCTCCCTCTGTTGCTAATGACAGCCGAAAGAAATAAATTGGCATAGCAGCAGAGAAGCAATAGTTAGAATGCAGAATATAGATATTATGGAAGATATCTTGAGGCTGACAGCTCTCCTGTCTCCCCTGGTCCTTCTCTTCCCTAGACTAGCCAAGCCCAGTTCCTGTAACAGTTCTTCATATGTTTTAGCCTCCAGACCCATAATAATCTTTGTTGCTCTTCTCTGCACTCTTTCTAGAGTCTCAATATCTTTTTCATAGTGTGGTGACCAAAACTGGATGCAGTTTTCTAGGTGTGGTCACACTAAGGTTTTACGGAGTGGTATTAGCACCTCATGTGATCTTGATTGAATCCCTTTGTTAATGCAATTTAGGATTGCATACTTGGATGAGATAGGAAAATGTCTTCAAGGAAAAACAAAGGAAGTCCAGTTGTCTCTTGAAAAAGCACCTTTGGGACAATCCTGACCTGGATGACTGAGAATCTCCATTGACCCTGGAATTTTTGCACTCTGGGCAATTTTTCTATGCAACCAGAAGTCCTTCTTGTCCTGGAATCCTAGTTTGTAAATTTCCTCTTGTTCAACAAAACAGAGAGTTGGAAAGGCAGTAAAATATAATACAAGAGATTCTTGTCCCGCCCCCCTCCTTTCCCAAAAATATAACATTCCACAAGAGGTGGGAGGGAAGCCACTATCAATGCAACATGTACTATCATAGCTGGTACAAACAAACCAACAACAGAAAACTCTCATTATATATGGTTCACTGACTGCCCCAGTTTGCTAGTAATTGAAAAACATGCGCACATACCTATTAAAAATGTTTCCCTTCATGAATGTTTAAGCGAATTAATTTGAGGAAAAAATGGTCTGCATTTTTTTTAGGAAAAAAAAAAAGCAACACAGAGATAAACTGAAAATTAACTAAAAGGCAAAGAAATCAAGGAGAATGAAAAGTAGTTATGACTTTCTGTAGCAACCTCCTATTTTTTTCCTGTCTTTTTCCATCACTTTGCTAAGTTTCAAATTCAGATCTCTGAAGTCCATAGAGCATATGTAGAAGAAATACATTTATGTTCCAAACCCCCCAAAGGCAAGACCAGAAGCAATGGATGGAAAGTAACCAAGGAGAGAAGCTACCTAGAACTAAGGAGATATGACCTCACAGAAAAATTAACCAGTGGAATGAGCTGCCTTCAAAAGTTGTGGGTGCTCCAACACTGGAGGATTTTAAGAAGACATTGGACAATCGTTTGTCTGAAATGGTATAGAGTCTCCTGCTTGAGCAGATGGTTGGATTAGAAGACCTCCAAGATCCCTTCCAACTTTGATGATGTTCTATGAAATAGAAGAAAAGTGGATATAATGACTTGCTTCTTGGTAACTTCTTTTTTAACATCTCACTGGCCATGTTGGAGGAAAAGAAAGCTAGCAATGCATACATGTTGGTTAATTACATCTTTGGTTAGTTTTTTATGTCTTGATGAGTTGGAAAACCCAGCCTGTTTGGTTAGTTTATGGATGGCACAATATATCTTCATGTAGGTAGTCCTTGACTTATGATGAGTTACTTAAACATTAAAGGTGTCAGGAGTTGACAATATATGCTAGTCGTTTCTGGATCTAGAGGCGGTGGTCATTTCCATTACAAAGCCGAAGAAGAGCCAGCACTGTCTGAAGACATCTCCATGGCCATATGGCCAGCATGACTAAATGCTGAAGGTGCAAGGAACGCTGTTACCTTCCCACCAAAGGGGTCTCTATTTTTCTACTTTTTACATGCGTTTTTACATGCTTTTGAACTGCTAGGTTGGCAGAAGTTTGGACAAGTAATGGGAACTCACTCCATTATGTAGTGCTAGGGATTCGAACTGCCAAATTGCCAACCTTTCTGATCAACAAGCTCAGTGTCTTAGCCACTGAGCCACCACATCCCTTACTTAAAGATTAGTCAAAGTATTTTGCATCTACTTATGACCTTATTCCAAAGTTTGAATGGTTGTCCCTCCCCCACAGTCACATGAGGCTTCAGCCACCCTGAAGCCTCAAAGATGGCTTCAGCCAGGTCCCAACTGTCATCCCTGAAGCGAACCTGGCTAAGGCCATGTTGGAGGCTTCATGGATCCCACAAGACTGAAGAAGAAACAGGGAGGGGCAAAAATAGATTGCTGGGGTTGTAGTCAAAACAAAAAAGCTTTCCTGTGGGAACCAAGGACATTCCAACAGGTGGCTGGGGAGAGGAGGAGTGGAGTAACCAAGGAACTGGCCAGCACCTCTATTGGACAATGTGACTGATGACTTGGGGGAAACAGAACCTTTTACTTTTTCATTAAGTGAAAACCATGGGAACTTTCAGAGTCAGTTTTCCCCAATTGTGCCAATATCAGGGGTGGGATTCTACCAGTTCGAACCTGTTCAGCCGAAACCCTAGCTCTGACAATCAGCTGGCAGCAAGCTGGTTCACTGGGGCGATCATGTTTGTTTGCCCACCTGCTCCTGTACTGTACTTACCTATATCCTCCCAGCTGATTCACGTGGCAGAGCGGATTGCTGGTCCTCAGCTGTGTTACTCACCAGTAGTAACAAAGCAGGTACATTTTTTTTCCCTTGAAGATATTCACACACATGCAGTGTGCATTTGGCACGCATGATCACCGAACCGGTTGTTACACAAGCAGCATCCCACCACTGGTCAATATGATGTATCCAATACATTATTCCTTGAAGAATCTACCTGCCTTGGAGTTCTGCTTTCCATGGGTGCATTCCTTGAAATGCTGACAACTGCATTTTGGGTTGCTTGGCAATTGCCCTGCATTAATGGCTAATTGCAGTGTCCTGTGGTCACATGACCACAATTGATGACACTTTGCTTCATAATTGATGCAAAAAAGGTGCTAAATTCAGGTATGGTCATGTGATATTCTGCTTCATGACTATCATGATTTACAACCGTAATCGCCAGGCTCAGTTATGGCCATAAGTCAAGGATTATCTGTATAGCCATTGAAAATGAATTAGTTCAGCAATCAAGAATGGTCTGTAAATGTCGTGACAGGACAACACTACATTGAAATAACTTTGTTTAGGTAGTCCTCATTTAATAACCACAAAGGGGACAGGAAACTCTGTTGCTAAGTGATGCACTCACTAAGCAAAAGAAAGCATGCCCACGGTGAACTTACGTTGTCATTTTCCATTCAGTCTGTAAGCAAAGTAAAATGTGACCATACATATGATTGTAACTTGCAATTGTGTTGTTGACTTCTCCATTGACTCTGCTCATTGGAAGCTGTTTATGAGATATCATGTGACTGAGGGATGTGATGGTTCTAAATGTGAAGACTGGCCACAAATTTACTGTCAACTCATAAAGTGTTCCTGACTTGCTTTCAAGTTTCCATAAGAAGGAGGAGGGGAGATCTGATGGAGCAGTTCAGTTGCTATGATTGGAAGCACATTCCACGCATATCTTTCTCCAGATTGTGTCCCAGGTTACCAGTGCAAGCTAGAGAGGCATGTTTTCTACAGCCCAAGAAAGTGCTTTGTTGGAGAATGTGATTTATGACACACCCTGGGAGCAGGGGGAAACAGGGTCATAGGTGGGGAGTAAATTACGCAGGGCAGAGCCAACTGCACTTGGGGGAAGTGCCAACATGTTGCTCCTAATAAACAATTGGATTTAAAAAAAACACTTAGCTCAAGGATCATGAATTAAATTGGCTTCCATCGGAACCTTGACATTTACTTTTATGCAGCACCATCATAACTTTTGTCACTAAATACAGCAATTATTAAGTGAGGACTAGCTGTATTGGAAGCTCTTAAAGCAGAAAGAAAAGAGTTCTCTACAGTCTAGACAAAAAAAAAAAAAAACAATGAATGGAAATTAATCAAGGAGAGGAGCAACCTAGAACTAAGGAGATATGACCTCACAGAAAAATTAACCAGTGGAACAGCTTGTCACCAGAAATTGTGTGTGCTCCATCACTGGAGACTTTTAAGAAGAGACTGGACAGCCACTTGTCTGAAATGCTATAGGATCTCCTGCTTGAGGAGGGGGGCTGGACTAGAAGACCTCCAAGGTCCCTTCCAACTTCTGTTACTGTTATCAAAGAGGCACTATACACTAGTGTGTTGGCACTGTTGCTATCCTGTTGGCAGCTTCAAATATGTATCTTCATTTATTTATTTTTTGCTCAGAAATCATTCAATTCAAATGACATCCTGAAACATCCCAATTTGCCACCTGCAAATGAAATGGTTCTTTCCTTGCTCAGAGTGTGGCTATTTGGAGGCCATCTCCTCCTAGTTCCCTAGCACAGGTGAAGAAGCTCCATGTAATTAAAACAAGCCGTTCCAAATACTTCTGCAAAATGACAGATATTTGTGCTCGCCGATCATTGTAGAAGCTTCAAGGTGAGCAGACTTCAAACTACAGTATATATTTACTGGGTGTGGAGTAGAAAATACTATTAACAATTGACCAGTGGAACAGAAGTTGCCACCAGAGGTTGTGGGTGCTCCATCACAGGAGGCTTTCAAGAAGAGAATGGACAGCCACTTGTCTGGAATGGTATAGGTTCTCCTGCTTGACCAGGGATTTGGACTAGAAGACCTCCAAGGTCCCTTCTGTTTCTTTTGGCCCATTCATACATGCCTATTATCAGTAGCAATAGCACTTAGACTTATATACTGCTTCACAGGGCTTTACAACCCTCTCTAAATGCTTTACAGAGTCAGCTTCTTGCTCCCAAGAATCTGGATCCTCATTTTACTCACCATGGAAGGATGGAAGGCTGAGTCAACCTTGTGGAAGGCTGAGTCAAGTTTGAATGTTTAGGCGGACCTCAATGTTACAACGGTATAGGGTCTCCTACTAGAACAGGGGGCTGGACTAAAAGACCTCCAAGGTCCCTTCTATTCTATTCTATTCTATTCTATTCTATTCTATTCTATTCTATTCTATTCTATTCTATTCTATTCTATTCTATTCTATTCCATATTTTCTATTCTATTCTATTCTATTCTATTCTATTCTATTCTATTCTATTCCATATTTTCTATTCTATTCTATTCTATTCCATATTTTCTATTCTATTCCATATTTTCTATTCTATTCTATTCTATTCTATTCATTCTATTCTATTCTATTCTATTCTATTCTATTCTATTCCATATTTTCTATTCTATTCTATTCTATTCTATTCTATTCTATTCTATTCTATTCTATTCTATTCTATTCTATTCTATTCTATTCCATATTTTCATTCTATTCTATTCTATTCTATTCTATTCTATTCTATTCTATTCTATTCTATTCTATTCTATTCTATTCATTCCATATTTTCTATTCTATTCCATATTTTCTATTCTATTCTATTCTATTCTATTCTATTCTATTCTATTCTATTCTATTCTATTCTATTCTATTCTATTCTATTCTATTCTAATTACAGCCCTCTCTAAGTGGTTTAAAGAGTTGTCATATTGTCCCCAAGAATCTGGATCCTTATTTTACCCACCACCTCGGAAGGATGGAAGACTGAGTCAACCTTGTGGAAGACTGAGTCCACCTTGAATGTTTAGGTGGACCTCAACATACAAAAGTTCACTTAGTGACCGAAGTTACAACAGCATTAAAAAAAGTGACATGACCATTTTTTTCACACTTATGACAATTGCAGCATCCCCATGGTCACGTGATTTATATTCAGATCCTTGAGCACTGACTCACATTTATGACAAGGGGGTGTCATGTGTTCCCTTTTGCAACCTTCTGACAAGCAAAATCCGTGGGGGGAAGCTGGATTCACTTAACGACGGTGTTACTAGTTGAACAACTGCAGTGATTCCCTTAACAAACAGGGCAAGGAAAGTCATAAAATGGGCGAGACTCACAAAAAATTTCTCATTTAGCAGCATACATTTCGGGCTCAATTGTGGCCGTAAGGTGAGGTCTACCTGTAGCGGACGCTGATTGTTTCTGCACTTCTGGCTGGATTGCTTTTTTTTTTTTCTAGTTCTCCTTCCTTCACCTTTCCTTCTTGCTAATGTTCTAATCTTTGCATACCTCGGTCGCTGTTAGATGATAATGATCAGACACGGGCATCGTGATAAGGGAAGGAAACATTCTTTCACCTTAAAGCTCCTATTGAAAATCAACTTTCAAAGTGAACCTGATGGTTACTCCTCCGAGGGAAACTTTTCATTCCCTTTGAGAGAAGCCGTTGCGATTTTGAGGAAATGAGGAAACTGAGCCCTGAGATATTTAACAGGATGGGAAGGAACCTTGAAGGGCTTCTAATCCAATCCTCTGCATGAGAAGGAGACCCTATACAATTCTGGACAAATGGCTGCCCAATGTTTTCTTAAAAACCTCCAGTGTTGGAACATCCACAACTTTTGGAGATAAACTGTTCCACTGATTGATTATTTTCTCTGTCAGAAGAGGGAGTCAATCATATTCTCCAAAGCACCTGAAAGCAGGATGAGAAGCAACAGATGGAAATGAATCAAGGAAAGAACCAACCTTCTCCTTTAGTTCTAGGTTGGTTCTTTCCTTGATTCATTTCCATCTGTTGCTTCTTGCCCTGCCTTCAGGTGCTTTGGAGAAGAGGTTGACCCCCCTCTTCTTTGTGGTAGCCTCTTAGATATTTGAAGACTGCTATCGTGTCACACCTAGTCCTTCTTTTCACTATAGATACACCCACTTCCTCCAACCATTCTTTGTATGTTTTAGCCTCCTGCCCCTAATCATCTTTGTTGGTCTTCTCAGCACTCTTTGTTGTTTCAGAGTATTTTTTGTTGTTCAGTCACTAAGTCATGTCCAACTCCCCATGAACCATAGCCCGCCAGGTTCTCCTGTCCTCTCCTGTCTTCCAGAGTTTGCTCAAATTCATGATCACTGCACCAATGACACTATTGAACCATCTCATCCTCTAACATCCCCTTCTCCTTTCACCTTCCATTTACAACAGGAATGTTGGGCTCTCTTGTGGATGCAGTTAAAGGCAACCTGTATTTTGGGGTGTGTTCAAGTGTTCTTTATTTCTGTGAGAATGGAGGCTTTCAGATTGTGTTCTTTATTTATCTGAGAACTGAGAAAAAAATTTCTCCCAGCCAATTACACGTTTTACACCATTTCTTTCTGATGTTTAGAAAGGGGGAAACATGTTAAAACCCACATTATCAGGTAGGAAAATTAACAATTTATTTGGGTGTCCAGCTGCTCAATCAGTCATGTTCTCTTTTTTTTTTTTCTCTCTCTCTCTTTTCCCATTTCTTTTCCTTTACTTCTCAAGATAACGGGAGCAAATAAATACAGATTTTCATCTCCATTAAGGGGATATGCAACATTGGATTGAGCAGGAGAGGGAAATAATAAGATAGACAGAAGCAAGTTACCAAAAAAAAAAAAAAAAAATGGAGAAAAGGAGAGAGAATGGACTCAGCTGATCAAATCTTTCATTCCCAAGCAGAAATAATTACAGTCATGGTCAGTGGGGATGTTTTGACAATTTTACAATGGCAACACAGCAAGTTGGTTTCAACAAGATGTGATATTCAGGACAAAGCACACCAGCCCAGTGTCTGAGGCATTGCCTATAATCGTTATTGCATAATATTCAGATATTATGCTGTATTAAAACGTAAAAAGGGAAATGTGTAAAAAGGAAAAGAGGAGGGAGAGGAAGAGGAGGAGGAGAGAGAGAGAGACGAAGAGGAAGAGGAGGAGGAGGAGGAGGAGGAGGAGGAGGAGGAGGAGGAGGAGGAGGAGGAGGAAGAAGAGGAGGAGGATTTGACTTGGAGTTAATCATCAGGAGATGGTGAGTTCTGCCTTAGCTATGAAAGCAATAGATAGATAGATAGATAGATAGATAGATAGATAGATAGATAGATAGATAGATAGATAGATAGATAGATAGATAGATAGATAGAATGATGATAGATAGATAGATAGATAGATAGATAGATAGAAAGATAGATATAATAGATAGATAGATACACATAGATAGATAGATAGATAGACAGATGATAGATTAAAGATAGATATAAACAATTACACATAGATAGATTGTAGATAGATAGATAGATAGATAGATAGATAGATAGATAGATATAAACAATTACACAGAAATAGATAATAATAGATAGATCGGTGAATGATAGATGGATGATAGACAGATAGATAGATTGATAGATTGATAGATTGATAGATGATAGATAGATGATAGATAGATGATAAACCGATGATAGACTGAAAGATAGATATAAACAATTACACAGATGATAGTTAGATTGTAGATAGATTGTAGATAGATAGATAGATAGATAGATAGATAGATAGATAGATAGATAGATAGATAGATAGATAGTAGATAGATGGATGATAGACAGATAGATGATCGACTGAAAAATTGATAGATATAAACAGATACACAGATGATAGATTGTAGATAGATAGATAGATAGATAGATAGATAGATAGATAGATAGATAGACAGATAGCCCAGGAGACAGTGACTTCTAGTCCCAACTTAGGCATGAAAGATGGCTTTGGGCCAATCACCAGGCGATGGTGAGTTCTAGACCCACCTTAAGCATGAAACCCATCTGGGTGACTTTGTGCCAATCACCTGGAGACAGTGACTTATAATCACACCCGCTGGCATGAAAGCCAGCTGGGTGACTTTGGGCTGACCAGCTGGAGACGGTGTGACAGGGGGAAAAAAAAACCAACCTCAAAGATATGGCACATGAACAGAAGTTTGAACTTGCTTGAAAGAATCACGTAAGCTTTACTGAACAAAGCCCATTTGTTGTGCGCTGATCGCTCATGTAGAAAAAAAAATTGTAGAAAAGCAGACAAAAGAAGATCAAGAGTTTAAGCTCATTTGGCTACACATTCACAAACCTGCTCCTTTTTTTAAGTTCAAAAGTATCAAGAAAATACAGATTGTGTGAAGGTGAATGCCTATTTAAATTTCTCTTTTATGTTAATTATTTTTCATTATTTATTCAACATCCCGCATGCCAAGTTCACTTCAAAGTGACTGTTGAATCAATATCTTTGATCTCGAAGCCAGTGGGCTGTGGGCCACCAGTCCCTAGAATGAGAAAATACCCATTTCTCAAAGGATGGACAACTATCTCCTCTTGCCAGCCTCTCAGGCGCTTTCTGGCAAAATTCAGAAGTCAGGTTGGCCAGAATGATTGATAAGTAAAAGGTCATTAATTCCAACCACTTTGTTTCACTGTTCTGCAGTCCCTGTGGTTAAATGATTCTGAAAGACAAAAGAAACTTCTGGATGAAAGACTCATTGCAAATTCCACTGGGGCTTTGAAGTGATTATTAAGCCTGCTGGACCCCATTCTTCATGGGGACTAAGTTTACAATAGTTTCTCTGTTGAGCATTCTTAATAGGAAATGGACTGAACACTCAGTGAGCAGGATTTTGTTGCTGATGAACAAACTAAATGAGAACCTCCCGCTCTTATTCTCTGGGTTTAACTTCAGCTTGAGGTGCTCAGCAGATTAAGGGATTTTGTCCAGCTTCAAGAAAGGAACTATAGGATAGAAGAAATATAGGACCTTTTCAGTGGGGGAAAACAATGGATCTTTTAAAGAAGGAACATTAAGTTCCACCTAGTTTTCAAAGGTATATAAACAGATAATGATAGATAGATGATAGATAGATCATATATGATAGATGATAGATGATAGATAGATAGATAGATAGATAGATAGATAGATAGATAGATAGATAGATAGGGGGAGAGAGACAGAGACAGATACATGATAGACAGATTGAAAGAGATATAAACAGATATACAGGTGATAGATAAATGATAGATAGATGATAGATAGATATAGATGGATACATAGGTACATAGACAGACAGACAGATAGACAGATACATGATAGACAGATTGAATAGATGATAGATAGAGATAGATAGACAGACAGATAGAAGATAAAATGATGTCTGTCTTGATCAGAAGGTAAATGAATGTTGATGGAGTAAATAGGAGAAGATTTGATTTGCTGGGATCTGGGTTGAGAGTAATGGCCAGGGTAAATTGAAATGGGTAGCAATTTAGGGGCTAATATATTGGAGCAAAGGAAACAAATGGAAAAGCAATGACCTGTGCTAGGGCTAAAGAATAGGCAGCAAATTAATTGAAGGTAAATTGATGTAGGTTGTTTGAGAGGTAAATGAAATTGGGGAGGAAATGAAGAGGAATAACATTTTGAGAGAGAAGTTGGAGAACAATGATTAAAACTGAGACCCTTCGCTTCTACTTCCAGACATTCATCTCGTTTAGGTTAAAGAACCACAACCAGATTCTTATATTTCAGGGGGAAAAAGTATGGAAGACACTGTGAAACATTGATTTCAGGCTCTTAGGATAGCAGTGCAAGAAGCCAATATTGAAGTCCAATGGGTAGACTTCAACTCCCAGAATTCCCCAGCCAGCACGGTTGACTGAAGAATTCTGGGAGTTGAAGTCCACCCATCTTAAAGGTGCCAAGGTTGAGAAACGACAAGAAGACATCCACCGCTGGAAAGATGAAGAGGTGGTGCTAAGAATGGTGGTGCAAAATGAAAAACAAATGAACAAATGCTGTGATATGTCCAAGGGAAGGAGATTTTTTTGCAAGGAATAACTCCCTATTTATTTAACTTGTTACTATAGTTCAGGGGTCCCCAACCACGGTCCGCGGACCGGTACCGGTCCGTGGAACAAGTCCTACCAGGCCGCTGGCTTGTTAGGCCGCCATTTTTTGATGAAAAGGGCTTCCGTGAGCTTTTCCGGTAGAAAGCTCACCGGAAGCACTTTTTCATCAAAAAGATGGCGGCGCCAGCTGATGCGGTGAGCTTTTCCGGTAGAAAGCCATTTCTACCTGGAAAAGCTCACTGAAGCGCTGGGCCGCCATTTTTTGATGAAAAAGTGCTTCCGGTGAGGTCACCGAAGCACTTTTTCATCAAAAAGATGGCGTGCCCAGCTAATGCCAGTACCGGGCCGCGCCATAAAAAAGGTTGGGGATACCGGGCCGCGGCGTAAAAAAGGTTGGGGATCACTGCTATAGTTAACATTTAAAGCAGTGGTGGGATTCAATTATTTTTTTTACTACCAGTTCTGTGGGCGTGGCTTGGTAGGCATGGCGTAGCTTGGTGGGTGTGGCTTGGTGGGCGTGGCAGGGGAAGGATTCTGCAAAATCCCCATTTCCTCCCCACCCCACTAACCTGCTTTCCAGCTCCGTTCTCCTGTGCAGGGCAACCAAAGAAGACCCAGCTGGGATTTGGGAGGGAGAGAATAGATGGGGGCGGGGCCAGTCAGAGCAGTTGCCTCTTGAAAAAAAGCGCCTTTGGGTAGTCCGATCTCTTATAAACCTCCAGTGATGGAACACCCGCAACTTTTGGAGGCAAGTGGCCCCACAAATCAACTGTTTTGTCAGCTAATTCCTGCTTAGGACCTAGGTCAGCTTTTTCCTCGATTCGTTTCCATCCATTGCTTCTGGAGTGGATATTAATTGAGGAAAGATCTTGATTAGATCATGTTTCTATACCCTTGGTGGGCTGCTGGGGGTTCTCAGGGGTTCGGGAGAGCCCCTAGCTAAGATTCTGTGCAGTTCGGAGAACCCCCCAAATCCCACTCCTGGCTGGCCCCGCCCACTCCTCCCCTCCCCTCCTAGCAGTCCCCATGTGGCCCGTTTTGGATGCAGGTAAGGGGAGGGCATGCGCAGAGGCTCGAAAGGGTGAAAAATGGGCCACCTGGAAGTTTGGGAAGATGAGAAATGGTCCTGTTTCCGGCTTCCAGAGAACCTCCAGAGCCTAGGGAGGACATTTTCGTCCTCCTGGAGGCTCAAGGAAAGCCTCCGGAACCCAGGGAGGGTAAAAATGCCCCCCCCCCGCCGCCATGGTGCAAGTGGCCGATTAGGCCACACCCACCATGGCCACACCCACCCAGCAACTGGGCAGAGAACCCTTGGCTAAAATTTTTGAAACCCATCCCTGCCTTAGATGCATTAGATCTATGCAGATTCCTATGCAGATAACAGATAATCAGAGTTGGAAGGGACCTTATAGGTCATCTAGTCCACCACCCCTCCACCCAAGCAGGAGACCCTACCCCATTTCTGACAAAAGGCAGTCCAGTCTCTTCTTGAAGGTCTCAACTCATGGTGCTCACACCACTTCTGAAGGCAACTTCTGTTCCATGGGTTGATTGTTCTCACTGTCAGAAAGTTTCCAGGTTAAATCTCTCCTTGTTCAGTTTCCATCCCTTATTCTTTCTCTGGCCTTCGGGTGCTTTGGAAAATAGCTTGATCCCTCCCTCCTCTTTGTGGCAGCCCCTCAAATATTGGAAGACTGCTATCCTGTCTCCCCTGGTCCTTCTCTTCACTAGACCAGCCATGCCCAGTTCCTGTAACAGTTCTTCATATATTTTAGTTTCCAGTCCCCTCATCCTCCTGGTTGCTCTTCTCTGCACTCTTTCTAGAGTCTCAACATCTTTTTATAGTGTGGTGACCAAAGCTGAATGCAGTACTCTAGATGTGGTCTTACTAAGGCTTTATGGAGTGGTATTAGTGCCTCATTTGATCTTGATTGTATCCTTCTGTTAATGCAATTTAGGACTGCATTAGCTTTTTTGGTGCTGCTGCACACTACCAGATCATATTTAGCTGGTAGTCCACTAAGACTCCAAGATCCCTCTCACAGTTACTGCAGGTTTCCAAGTTGCCACTATGATTCTATGTCCAATTACATCAGCTTCAGACCATAAGAGGCTGAAATAGCATAACAAACCAGAGTCCACATTTCTGTTTACTTCTAGAAGCAAAAGTATTTCCCTTTTTTTTTCTACACCAAGAGATGTTAAACAAAGCCACCAGAGCACAAATCATATATACCTGTGCTGAAAAAGATACCTACTTACCTGGAATCGAGTTCATTTGAGTTCAGTGGGATGTACTGGTGCAGAGAAAGGGACTGACATTGGAAAAGCAACCATTTTCTATTTAATGGGTAGATGAACAGGGATATTGCAGAACGAGGCCCTGGGTTTCTAGGAGGGAAACATAGGATGAGCCACCATGATGAAATCTGTGTTGGGCAGTCAAGTATATAATTCAAAGAGACTCCCAGCTTCCCATTTTGAAATAGTTCAGAGTATAAATTCAGCAGAAGCTGCATCTATAAATGGTTATCCTGGGGAAAATATGGGCTTAGCCAAAAGCATGCATTTCAAAAAGTTGTGTTAATTTTCAACTCCTTCTATCACTTTTTCTCTTTTGTGCGAATTAAGTCTAAAACATGTGAAGAACAGTTACAGGAACTGGGCCTGGGCCTGGGTAGTCTAGTGAAAAGAAAGACCAGGGGAGACAGGATAGCAGTCTTCCAATATTTGAGGGGCTGCCACAGAGAGGAAGGGGTCAACCTGTTTTCCAAAGCATCAAAAGGCCAGACAAGGAATAATGGATGGAAACTGAACAAGGAGAGATTTAACCTGGAAATAAGGAGAATGTTCTCACTGTCAGAAAATTTCAACCCATGGAACAGAAGTTGCCTTTGGAAGTTGTGGGAGCTTCATCACTGGAGGCTTTCAAGAAGAGATTGGACTATCATTTGTTAGAAATGATGTAGGGTCTCCTGCTTGGGTGGGGGGTTGGACTAGATGTCCTACATGGTCCCTTCCAACTCTGTTAATCTGGTAATCTGTTAAAGACCAGTATGACTGACCCTCTAGTTTCCTCCTCTATTTTTTTTTGGATGATAAAGTTGACAGCTAGGTTAGTTAGGAATTTGTTCGATCTCCCACTTGCTGCAGAGTTTGTCTCCCAGTTGATATCAGGATAGTTAGTCTCCCATTATTAATGTGGTATGTTTCCTACATATATATGAATTGATTAGCAAAAATTGCATCTATTTTTTTCTGGTTGGTTGGTTGGCCTATGGCCACGTCATTCTTTTTTTCTTTTATATCGACCCATATGCATTCGAGGAGGTTTTCATCTTTGGTTTTGTGCCTTTCTGTAGCAATGTAGTGGCCTTTTACACACAGTGCAACTCTACCTCCTCTTTTATGTGGTCTGGGTTTTTTGAACACTCTGTATCCTTCTATCAGTATGTTCCAGCCATGGGTTTCATCCCACCAAGTTTCTGTGATTCCAACTGTATCTACCTTCATGTATTAATAATTCAAGTTCACCCTGTTAAGAAAATATATGTAGAAGATGCCATGGCAAGTGTGAAAAATGGTCATAAGTCACTTTTTGCAGTAAGTTTGTAACTTTGAATGGTTACTAAAAGAATGGTTGTAAGTAGAGGAATGCCTTACTGATATGGTAGGAACTCATACGTTGGAGGTGCAGATTTTGTCTCTTTTATAGAGAGAAAGGGACCGAGTAAAGGACATCTTTCCACCACCTCTTTTTTTCCAATACTCTTCCAATCATGTAAAAGCATTGAGATTATTCTTAGGACCTCTCTTTCAACTCTCCTTCTCCTTCCTCTTCATCTCCTTTCCCTTCTTCTTCTCCTTTCCCCTCTCCTTTCCCTTCTTTTTCTTCCTTCCTCTCCTTCTCCTTCATCTTCTTCTCCTTTCCCTTCTCCTTTCCCTTTCCCTTCTCCTGTTCCTTCTCCTTTCCCTTCTTCTCCTTCCTCTTCTTCTCCTTTCCCTTCTTCTCCTCTTCTCCTCCTTTCCCCTCTCCTTTCCCATCTTCTTCTTCCTTCCTCTTCTTCTCCTTCCTCTTCTTCTCCTTTCCCTTCTCCTTTCCCTTCTCCTTCTCCTGTTCCTTCTCCTTTCCCTTCTTCTCCTTCCTCTTCTTCTCCTTGTCAACCCTGAAACAAACCTGGCTGAGGCCATCTTTGCTGCTCCAGGGTTGCCAAAAGACAGGAAGAGGAAAAAATAGCTAGCTTGTAGTCAAAACAAAAAAAAAAATCCTATAGGAACCAAGAACATTTCAACAGGTGGCTGGGAAGAGGAGGAGTAGAGTAGCCAAGCAACCAGCCAGCACCTCAATTGGACAATGTGACTGATGACTTGGGGGCGGGGGGACTTTTACTTTTTAATTAGGTGAAAACTGTGTGAACTTTCAGAGTCATTTTTCACCAGTTGTGCCAATATGATGTATCCAATAAATTGTTCATTGAGGAATCTATCTGCCTTGGAGTTCTGCTTTCAATGGATGCATTATTTGGAATGCTTACACTCCTTTCCCTTCTCCTCCTCCTTCCTCTTCTCCTTCTTCCTCTTCTTCTCATTTCCCTTCTCCTTCCTCTTCTCCTTCCCCTTCTCCTTCTCCTCTCTTCTCCTTCTCCTTTCCCTTCTCTTTCTCCTTCCTCTTCTCCTTCTTCCTCTTCTTCTCATTTCCCTTTTCCTTCCTCTTGTCCTTCCCCTTCTCCTTCTCCTCTCTTCTCCTTCTCCTTTCCCTTCTCCTCCTCCTTCCTCTTCTCCTTCTTCCTCTTCTTCTCATTTCCCTTCTCCTTCCTCTTGTCCTTCCCCTTCTCCTCTCTTCTCCTTCTCCTTTCCCTTCTCTTTCTCCTTCCTCTTCTCCTCCTCCCTGCTTCAATGAGAATAGAAGAGACGACAGATATGCCAGCTCTCTATCAGAGCGTGTAACTTCATTAATAAACTTTACTCATCCTTTTGGCCGTTTCAGCAGCTGTCTCCCCAGCACTCTTAATGGCCTTGTTTCTACTCACACAAGCTCAAGTGTCCAACTTCAGGCTCCAGCGGAGGAACTGGCGAGTTCTAATGAGGGTTAACTCATTTCCTTCCCCTTACAGATAATGAGACTAGTCAGCTGGATTCAGAAACTTGCAGATCCAGTGAAATTTTGCTCAGCTCGGTACAGATGTTAAAACTAATTGACCAGCAACTTGAGAGTCCAAAATTGGTATATTA
The DNA here is from genome assembly GCF_049901735.1 of Notechis scutatus. Lineage (NCBI taxonomy): Eukaryota > Metazoa > Chordata > Lepidosauria > Squamata > Elapidae > Notechis > Notechis scutatus. The sequence continues at coordinate 262,459,398 of NC_142010.1, read as the reverse complement.
AAAAGGATGAACCGGAGTAAGCATGATAGAGCAGGCACTCATAGCAGGGAGATTGGCAGCCTTCGGAAGCTGGGATTCAGCCCTATGTGCTTCTTGTTTGTGGTGCTGAATCGGGAAAAGGGCCGGCTGTGATAGGCTTCCTATCCCACAGAGCAGAGGCTGTGTGTTGCTTTCTGGTTCAACACTGCCCTCCGCAGCGAACGTGTGGGCAAACCAAATACTCGATGCCGCTGAGACTAAAGAGCATAAAACCACTGATTCTGCAGTTATGGGGTCATAAAATCCTGCTTTCGATGTGAAAAGCATTTAATAGTGGACAATTTTAATGTCTCCTCTCGGAGAAGCTGCAAGACACAAGGGATCTGGAATAATTACTCAGGATAAAATATTAGGACTAAATGCTTGTCAGGGAAATAGATGGTTCCTCCCCCTTCTGTCTCTGTCTCTGTCTCTCCCTCTGTGTGTGTGTGTTTGTCTGTCTATCTGTCTGTCTATCTGTCTCTCTCCCTCTCTCTCTCTCTCTCTGTGTTTGTCTGTCTATCTGTCTGTCTATCTGTCTCTCTCCCTCTGTCTCTCTCTCTGTGTGTTTGTCTCTCTATCTGTCTGTCTACCTGTCTCTCTGTCTCTCTGTGCCTCTCTCTCTCTCTCTCTGTGTGTGTGTGTGTGTGTGTGTGTGTTTGTCTCTCTCTGTCTCTCTCTCTCTCTCTGTCTCTCTCTCTCTCTCTCTCTCTGTGTTTGTCTCTCTGTGTCTATCTGTCTCTCTCCCTCTGTCTCTCTCTCTCTCTCTGTTTGTCTCTCTATCTGTCTGTCTACCTGTCTCTCTGTGCCTCTCTCTCTCTGTCTCTCTGTCTCTCTCTCTGTGTGTGTGTTTGTCTCTCTCTGTCTCTCTCTGTCTTTGTCTCTGTCTCTCTCTCTCTCTCTGTGTGTTTGTCTCTCTGTCTGTCTATCTGTCTCTCTCCCTCTGTCTCTCTCTCTCTCTGTTTGTCTCTCTATCTGTCTTCTACCTCTCTCTCTGTCTCTCTGTGCCTCTCTCTCTGTCTCTCTGTCTCTCTCTCCCTCTCTCTCTCTCTCTGTTTGTCTCTCTCTGTGTCTCTCTCTGTTTCTGTCTGTCTCTGTCTGTGTGTGTGTGTGTGTGTGTGTGTGTGTGTGTGTCCCTCTCTCCCTCCTCTCCCCCTCTCCACCAATGTTTTCCAGCCTAAAATGGATGCTCAAGGTTCCTGATAGTTTAACCAAGAGAGGGACATTCACTGCTAACTCCAAATGAAAGCAAGGAAGGCAAAATAAGAATGGGGTCCTTAGAGCAGCAGAAGGCAAAGTTGTGGATGCATTGTGTAAATCAGAATAGGCTTTTCCAGTGAATACAGCATTTTTGAAATGGGGGGAGTAGCGTATTATACATATAGAAACTAACAGAGAACTGAAATCTGGTTCTGCAGCAGCTCTGTGTCAAGGATCCGAGTAATGAACCCAACCCATAATTAAAGGACAGCTCCCTGCCCCCTTGTCACAGGTCACATTGTCCAGTCAGGTGTTCTGGTGTCTCCTTGATAACCTCTTCCAGTCTCTGGCCAGCACCCTGTTGGGATGACCTTGGTTCCCACGAGATAGTAAGTTGTTGATGTCTAGTCTGACATTCCAGAGCTCCCTCCTTCCCCCAAAGTGTGTCAAGCTGAGAAACGGAGAAAATGGCGGTGACAGGCCCAATCCATTTTGAAGTTGACACTCTGGAGATCTTCTTTCTGCCTCTGCCATATGGATGTGGCCACATCAGTTTCTCTTCCAACTTCCTCTGTTTTCTAAGAATAGGGTCAGGCCAAGCTAGAACTGTACCATTGAACACCAACAGAAGTCATGATGACAATCCCTTAATTGCACAACACTGTCAACTTCGAAACGGTTCAGGCCTGATGCAGTCATCTTTCCATTTCATTGCCACACAGTGTGGGAGGGTGAAAGTCAGGCCAGATGATAACAACAGACTGTGCTGTACAAACCAAGGTGTTGTGGCCTGTTGACAATGGTTTTAATCAAGGGTGGGTTTCTGGGGTCTCGCAGGGGGTTCGGGACAGCCCCTAGCTAAGATTCTGTGCAGTTTGGAGAACCCCCAAATCCCACTCCTGGTTGGCCCTGCCCCGCCCACCCTGCTCCTCCCAGGAGTCCCCACACGGCCCGTTTTGGATGCAGGTAAGTGCAGGGTATGCGCAGAGGCTCAGGGAGGGTAATAAACAGGCCTCCCGGAAGTTTGGGAAGGCCTGAAATAGGCCCGTTTCTGGCTTCCAGAGAGCCTCTGGGGAGGCCGTTTTTGCCCTCCTGGAAGCTCAAAAAAAGCCCCCCCGTGCACACACACACCATGGCCACACCCACCCAGCATCCGGTCAGAGAACCCTTTGCTAAAAATGTTGAAGGCCACCCCTGGTGTATTCATTCTTATTTAGGCATCATCTAACTAAGTTTTACTAGGATTGGTGGGTTATTATTTTGCCTATTTACCTACGCCAATATTTTTTGGGGCCGCCATTCCTTTGAGATCCACTTGGAATTTTGAGAGCATATTTGAAGTATGTTCAAAAAGCATTCATGATAAAATGTACATGCTCTAGAACACCTAAGCATCCATCCATCCTTCCTTCCTTCCTTCTTTCCTCCCTCCCTCCCTCGTTTCCTTCCTTTCCTCTCTCTCTTTCCTTCCTTCCTTTCTTCCTTCTTTTTTTCTTTCTGTCTTTTTCTCTCTTCTTTCTTTCTTTCTTTCTTTTTATTTGGGCTGTATGTGAAGTCTCATTTTTAATTTCTAGAAATGGTGATGATGAAGAGACTTAAGGAATTCTGGAACAATAAAGGTAATATTAAAACCCAACATTCTTCTTTGCTTTAAGCCATTTCCAATTTATTACTTCTTCCTTGCTTATTTATTAGCATTTTCTGAAACCAATATGAAGACGGGGTAATGCCGAAAATTTGGTGATTGCCAAAGCCCCATATTGGTGACCCTAAATGTATAACCATTTCCAATCAAATTCCAGTGAATTAGATTTGTCCTAAGACAAAAAAGAAACATCAGGAAAAAAAAATCCACTTTGTTTGCATTTGTAAACTGTGTACTTCTCTTCACTTTCTCATGGGGCTATTGAAAGCCAGTTGACGTATGTCTGTCTTTGGAAAATATTTGGAAAAGGTAGTTGGTGCAAACTGTGGTAGCCAGCTTTCTATCTAGTGCAAAGTTGCAACAAATCCATCACTATTACAATTGTATCAGCTGCCAGGTTGTTTCCGAGAACAATTCCAAGCGCTCATCTTTTACCAGGAAAGCTTTCAATGGTTGAGGTCCAAAGTATTTGAAGAAGCGGCCATCTCCCCTCAAAAAATGTCTTTCAGCAGGAACATCTGCAGTTGGATTATTCTCTGTTATGAAAGTTCTTCTTGGATAGTAGGAGAAGCTTCCATAAGTTGGAGGAAATCAAGTAATCAGCAGAATCCCGTCAGGGTTTTGTTGCATTTCCTATGTTAGAAACACAGAAAACTGATGGCAGGAAAACAACTAGCAGTCCATCAAGTCTTCCCTTTGAGTTTATTTGTTTTCTTTTCAATTTATTTATTTATTATTTTTATATTTCATTTTTTTTTTGACAAATGATGGACATGTGTCAGAATAACAGAATAGGAAAGGGACCTTGGAGGTCTTCTAGTCCAACCCCCTGCTTCAGCAGGAGATCCTATACCATTGCTAACAACTGGCTGTCCAGATTCTTCTTAAAAGCCTCCTGTGTTGGAACTCCCACAACTTCTGGAGGCCAGCTGTTCCACTGGCTAATTGTTCTCACTGTCAGGAAATTTCTCCTTAGTTCTTGGTTGCTTCTCTCCTTGATTAGTATCCATCCATTGTTTCTTGTCTCGGCTTCAGGTGCTTTGGAGAATAGCTTGACTAGATAGAGATAGATTAGATATATTCTGCTATAGAAGGGGACAGTTGCAAAGCCTCATTAAATTGTCAGTCCTCTGTACTTAATTATATCAATCATAACACCCCAAAGATAGTCCTCAACTTACAACTAGTTGGTATAGAGCTATTTTGTCCTTTCCCAATATTTTTGTCATTTAAAAAGTTTTTAAATGTAGCTATTACTGCATCTTGTAGTAACCAAAGTCTCTGTATTGCTGGCTTAGTAACAGACTGCAGATAATCAGAGTTGGAAGGGACCTTGTAGGTCATCTAGTCCAACCCCCTGTTCAAGCAGGAGACCCTAAACCATTTCTGACAGGTGGGAGTACAATCTCTTCTTGAAAGTTTCAAATGATGGCGCTCCCACAACTTCCAAGGGCAAGCTGTTCCACTGGTTGATTGTAGTAGAAGCTATCTTCTGTCTTTTGAACTCTTCCCATCCTCAACCAAGACTGAACTAGTCTCCTAAACGCTTGAGGACTGGGGAGATATGGGGTAAGAGGACAAAGTGGTCCTTATCAGTTAACTTAAATATAGACCATACCAGTTGTAGCCATCAATCCTTTCTCTCAGAGTCTACTACATTGTGCTGGAACCAATAAATCACCTGAGAGTGGACAAATACATACAATTGCTAGATCAATGGTAGCCTTTTCTTATCCCATTGGTGCTACATCTTTGTCTCAATAACTACTGAGATAGTTAGGAAGGTTATTCTGTGGAGTCCTTGGTGCTCTAAGACAGAGGTCTCCAACCTTGGCAACTTTAAGACTTGTGGACTTCAACTCCCAGAATTCTCCAGCCAGCATAGTCCACAAGTCTTAAAGTTGCCAAGGTTGGAGACCTCTGCTCTAAGAGCTTGGTTGAACAAGGGTTGGTGGCAAACAAGCAAGATCAGAGAGCACTAAGGACTCCAACATTCAATCCTGAGCCACAAATATTCTCTTCTGAACTTATTCTAGTTTTCTTCCCTACCGCTTTCAAGGACAATCGATGGATATGCAGGCATCCTGAAAGAGCTGGCAATGGTTTGGGTTTCATGTCATTCCTCTAATGGGTTACAATATTTTGTTAACCACTTAACATTTGGGAAGATCTGCACTTGGCTGGGTCAATGGACAAGGATGAGTTATGGTTTTGCTTCTTCTTGGGCTGAGGAAGAGCTATTTTAAAAATAAGTTTTATTAATTTTCTACTATTACATTTATTCAGTGCCCAATGAACATCACGTTGCCTGGGTTATTTTGTTTTGCTTGACAATACAAATTATACTCCTAATCTTTACCCATTTTTTCTAGCCATTGATAAAATAAATTCTATATTTGATAGTATTCTGTCTCTCCTCTCTCTTTAATCTTAAGTGTAAGCCTGTCCATTTCTGCACAATCCAGTATCTTTTTAATTATCTCTTCATCTAATGGTATTTCTTCATTTTTCCAATGCTGAGCAAATACAATCCCCACAGCTGTTAATACATGCAATATTAAATATACAATCTTGTCAGTATATGAGAAATTATGAGCTGGGATAGACATAACAACAAGTCAGCCAATGGGAACTGTTTGGTGACTAAGAAACAGCACCTGTTGTGAGTCATGTCAGAAGGCTTGGAGACTGGGCGTGGCTTTATCTTACTGGTCTATATATAAGAATTAGTTTGTCCTTGGACCTTTGCTTCTCTGTTTATATAGCTTCTGTGATTATGACTTCTGGTTCTGACTTTTTCTGGCATGTTATTATATACATGCATCATATTATATATTATTGTATATAAAGAAGTTTCTTCTACAAAACCTTTGTCAGGCCAATTCTCAAATACATCTTGTCTGCCCGCAACCCACACTGTATATTGCATATTAACATAATTGAGCAGGTCCGAATTATTTCTCGAAAAGAGTCCTCCACTTCTCCACTCACAATACAATTCCCTGTGCCTCCAGGCTCAAAATTTTGGGCCAGGACAATCTGGAACTGCACCACCTGTGCTCCGATCTAAGCCTAGTACACAAAATTGTCTGCTATAACATCTTGCCTGTCAACAACTTCTTCAGCTTCAACCACAATAATAGACGGGCAAACAATCTATACAAACTCAAGGTAAAGCACTCCAAACTCAATTGCAGAAAATACAACTTCAGCAACAAAGTGGTCAATGCCTGGAATGCTCTGCCTGATTCTATGGTTACAGCCTCAACCTCTCATAACTTCAACCTCAAACTGTCTATGGGGGACCTCACCCCATTCCTAAGAGGTCCTTAAAGGGGGCATGCATAAGCGCACCAGCGTGCCTATCAGCCCTCTCTTACTGTCCCCATTTATTTGTATTTACTTCCTTTGTTCATGTTTATGTTCATACCTATACTTGTTATCTTGTACATGTTTGACAAACAAAGAAATGAATGAATCCTGCTGAATTATTTACTTGCGTGCTGGTTGGTTTGCTGCAAACTCTGACAACTTTGTTTACCATTTTTTCCCCCTGATACTCTACCTAATAAAAATGGTCAGGTTTAAGATCTAAGATAATCTTAAACCAGAGCTGAGGAGGAGCTTTGAAGTCTTGGTGGTTTCTAAAGCTATGAAAGCCTACAATTTTCAGATGACTGCAGACAATCATACTGTTTTCAGAAAAGATGGTCCAAGCGGTTTCTCAGCAAGAGAGAGGAGGGGGAGGGAGAGAGGGAGGGAGAGAGAGAGAGAGATCTGGAGATACATGCTCTGCAATTCTGCTATCACCTATTCTATATATAGATTAGCACAGTTGAAAGGGACCTTGGAGGTCTTCTAGTCCAACCCCCTGCTCAAGCAGGAGATCCTAAACCATTTCAGATAAATGGCTGTCCATTCTCTTCTTAAAAACCTCCAGCGATAGAACACTTCTGAAAGAAAGCCATCCAACTGATTAATTGTTCTAACTCCTTATTCCTAGGTTGGTTCTCTCCTTGATTGTAATTTCCACCCACTGCTTCTTGTTCTGCCTTCAGGTGCTTTGGAAAATAGGTTGACCTCTTCTTCTTTGGGGCAGCTTTTTAGATATTGGAACACTGCTATCATGTCAGCCCTAGGTCTTCTTTTCGTTAGACTAGACATACCCAATTCCTTCAACCATTCTTCGTATGTTTTAGCCTCCAGCCCCCCTAATCATCTTTGTTGCTCTTCTCTGCACTCTTTCTAGAGTCTCAATACTTTTTTTTACAGCTTGGCAACCAAAACTGGATGCAATATCCCAAGTGGAGCCTTACCAAGGCATTATAAAGTGGTATTAACGCTTCACATGATCTTGATTCTAACCCTCAGTTCATGCAGCCAAGGATTGTGTTGACTTTTTTTTTCTATTCTACCTGCCCTGTTCCAAACAACATATCTTTGAAAGAGGTGCATGGATTGTGTAACAAAAAATATCTTCCTGACTGTGGTATAATTAAGAGCTGGTTGTTGTTTTTCAGGACTAATAATGGCTTCTAAAGCTAAAACCTTTGAAAGTGGCTTATAAAACAAGGCCATCTTGAAGATGAAGGCATGTGCTGCATATTTCTTGGGCTGGTAGATAGAAAACACAACGACAATGTTTCCATACATTTCTTACCCAAAACAGCTTGGCTGGTACCTCCTAAGAACCCAGTGCCATAGCAGAATGCTTAATCTTGCTTTCATGTCGCCTGCAGCAAAGATCTCACTGTAGGTGGTCTTGGAGTATGCATCTCCTGGCAGCGGGATATCCAGAGGGGAAAATGAGTGATGGAAAATTGCTATGATTTCTTCAAAGTATCTCCTGGAGTTTCTGAACTGTACTGCACATAAAAATGGTATTTCTACCCAAGAGAAAGAAAGAGGTATAATGGGCCAGTTTAGCTTCTGGAATACATTAGAAATCTCTGGGGTTTTTTGGGGGGAAGTCTGGACAAGTGAGTCAAGGAAACTTTTTTAGCCAGGGAAAATGAAAAGAAGAAAGGATGGTTGACTTACCCTATCAGAATGCTGAAATCTGGATTTTAAAAGCTTCTTAGATGTTTCTTCATAGGCTACAATTCCAGCCACACCTTTAATTCCCATTCATATCATTCCAACCTGCTAGGTTTTTTTCCTTCCAAAGTAAAGAAGATATTTCGATTAATAGGATGGTTGAATTAAGGGAGGAGAGGCAAAGGGTCAGGAATTTCATAATTAGAATCAGAATTGAGCTGGACGGGACTTTAGAGATCCTCAAGCAGGAGATCCTATACCATTCCAGACAAATGACTGTCCAATCTCTTCTTAAGAACATCCAGTGATGGAGAACCCACAACTTCCAGAGGGAAGTCATTCCACCTGGTTAATTGTCCTCACTGTTAGGAAGTTTCTCCTCAATTTTAGGTTGCTTCTCTCCTTTATTATATTGAGTCTGTCATCTGCACCTCTATAACTGTCTGATTTGGTTCTGCAACCCAACAGGACAGACACAGACTTCAGAGAGTAATTAGGACTGCAGAAAAAACAATTACTACCCACCTGCCTTCAATTGAGGACCTGCATATTGCCCCAAAAGAGGGCTGTGAAAATATCTACAGACCCCTCACATCCTGGACATAAACTGTTTCAACTCCTACTCTCAAAACGATGCTATAGAGCACTGCACACCAGAACAACTATCCTCAAAATGACGCTATAGAGCACTGCACACCAGAACAACACAAGGAGAGTTTTTTCCCCCGAAAGCCATCACTCTGCTAAACAAATAATTCCATCAACACTGTCCAATTATTTACAAAGTCCGCTCTACTATTAATCTTCTCATCACTCCTTATCACCCATCCCCTCCCACTTGTGACTATATGACTGTAACCTTGTTGCTTGTATCCTAACAATTTATATTGACTGTTTCCTAGTATGATTTGAATGCTTATTGTACCCTATGACTATTATTAAGTGTTGTACCTGATGATTCTTGATTCTTGATGAATGTATCTTTTCTTATGTACACTGAGAACATTTGCACCAAGACAAATTTCTTATGTGTTCATTCACACTTGGCCAATAAAGTATTCTAATTATTAGTGAAGGAATATTTATTTTATTTACTTATTTATTTATTTATTTGATTTGCCAATTGTTTACAAGATAATAAGTATAAGTGTATACATAGTTGTGAATACATGAAATGGATACATATAAGAAAAATAAAAGAAGAATAAGAGAAACAATAGGACAGGGACGGTAGGCACGTTGGTGCGCTTATTGTGTAAATCCATTTCAAAATATACAATGAGTGGGCTACCATTTGAAGTATTGCCAGACCTGGAATTTTGAGAACATGTGATGGATGCAGTTAACAGAAAATCTACCAAGGAGATGTTTTTGCCTGAAAATGATTAAACACGTTTGACTACACTTCTTTTTTAACAGATAATGGGTGACTGTGGTAGAATATACTCTGGATTCCCAGAGGGAGAGGCTGCTTTTCAGAGGGTGAAGAGGTGGAAGTGTTTGTAAAAGCAAAAGTGCATTCAGCAGAAAGAGGATTAAAATGGCTCCTCCTTAGCTTATCCCAGAGTATATCTGTAGTTATGCAAATAGTTTCTTGAGTCTGGAAAAAGTAATGCCAGATCCAAAAAACAATACGTTGAAGCATAGTTTCCAATATTTTTCTTCGTGTATGGACAGAATCTTGCCAGACTGAAGCAATTATCTATGTAACTATAGATGTATTCTCATGATACAAGTAGTTGCAGGGTCCTTGGTGCTCTCTGAGTTTTGTTGTTTTCTTGCAGATGTTTCATTACCCAAACTTGGTAACTTCAACAGTGCACAAGTAGTTGCATTAGGCAAGATTCTGTCTATAGCTAAAGAACAATCAAATACACTATGGTTAAATAACTCCGCTTGTCATTCTTGGTTCTTCATGACCCTGTGAGAGTACATCTATCATTATGCAGATAGTTGTTTTAGTCTGGCAAGATTCTGTCTATAACTTCCCACTCTTTTCAGTGCAATAGAAGGAACATAACAATATTACAGTCTCAAATTTTTATTTGAGTATTCACTAGTCATTTTTACTAGTATTTACCGTATATGCCGGCGTATAAGACGACCCGGCGTATAAGACGACCCCCAACATTTCCACTCAAAATATAGTTTGTTATATACTCGCCCCCTCTTCCGCACGCCTTCTACTTTTGCACTTTTTTTTTTTGAGGCACTTTTGTCTACCGTGGAAGCGAATCCCGTGAAGCTAAAGGAGCAGCCAGCCTTCTCCCAGCTCCCAAGAAAGCAGAGGCTCGCACCGCCCGGGCTCCGCTGAGGTATCCGGCTGGGGCTGTCAGGAGTTGTTACCGCTGGCGCGGCTCGCGCTCCAGTCCGCGTTGCCTCGGGAAGGGAAAGGCAAAAAGGAAGAGCCGCGGAGCGCTTTGCAATGGCAGCAGCGGCTCCTGGTTTTGCCTTTCCCTTCCCGAGGCAATGCGGGACTGGCCGCGCGGAGCCGTGCCAGCGGTAACAACTCCTGACAGCCCCAGCCGGATACCTCAGCGGAGCTCGGGCGGTGCGCCTCGTTTTCTTGGGAGCTGGGAGAAGGCTGGCTGCTCCTTTCGGCTTCACGGGATTCGCTTTCCACGGTGCACAAAAGTGCCTCAGCCTGGCAGCCGCAGTGCTTCCCAATTACTATTTGCCGGCGTATAAGGCGACCCGGCATATAAGACGACCCCCCCAATTGGAGGCATCTTTTTCAGGGCAAAAAAGTCGTCTTATACGCCGGCAAATACGGTACTAGTCATTTTTATAACACATACCAAAAAAAAAAAAAAAAAAAACCTTGTCTATAATCAATAAATCCCCAAATCAAAGTTTCATTTTTTTTTTCTATCTCAAACACAAAATCCAGAAGCAGTTTCCAAATAAAAAACAACATTAGATGCAGTTTTCTCTTTAATTAAAGCAGTTAATTTGGCCATCTCCGTTAGTTCTATCAGTGTCTCCAACCGTTCTTTCATTGTGGGAAATAATATATGTAGTATCTTTCCATTTTTTGTGCATAAAGCATTCTTGCCACTGTCAACATGTAGAACAACAATTTTCTTTGTCCGTTAAACTCAGAAGAGAAATTTCTCAACATACTACTATTATGATGAAACTTCATTGTCAGGTCTTCTTTAGATGACCTTCTTTAGAAACCAGATAAATAGTTTATTTATTTATTTATTTATTTATTTATTTATTTATTTATTTATTTATTTATTTGATTTGCCAATTGTTTACAAGATAATAAGTATAAGTGTATACATGGTTGTGAATACATGAAATGGGTACATATAAGAAAAAATAAAAGAATAAGAGAAACAATAGGACAGGGACGGTAGGCACGATGGTGCGCTTATGCATGCCCCTACAGACCTCTTAGGAAAGGGGTGAGGTCAATAGTAGACAGTCTAAGGTTAAAGTTTTTGGGGTTTGGGGAAGAAACTACAGAGTCGGGTAGAGTATTCCAGACATTGACCACTCTATTGCTGAAGTCGTATTTCCTGCAATCAAGTTTGGTGCGGTTAACTTTGAGTTTGTATCTATTGTGTGCTCTTGTGTTGTTATGGTTGAAGCTGAAGTATTCATTGACAGGTAGGACATTGCAATGTATGATTTTATATACCATGCTTAAATCAGACCGAAGACGGCGTAATTCAAGGTTTTCTAGTTCTAGAATTTCAAGTCTGGTGGCATAAGGTATTCTACAACGAGCAGAGGAGTGGAGAACTCTTCTTGTGAAATATTTCTGGACTTTCTCAATTGTGCTAATATCAGATATGTAATGTGGGTTCCAGACTGATGAACTGTATTCGAGTATTGGTCTAGCAAATGTTTTGTATGCTCTAGTTAGTAGTGTGATATTACCAGAGAAAAAGCTACGTAGGATTAGGTTAATAACTCTTAATGCCTTTTTGGCTATGTAGTTGCAGTGGGCTCTAGCACTTAGATCATTAGAGGTGAGTATTCCAAGGTCCTTTACAGAGCTTGGGTCATCAACAAGATCTTGACTATTCAGCTTGTATTTTATTTTCTGATTTTTTTTGCCAATATGTAAGACAGAGCATTTATTTGTTGAGATTTGAAGTTGCCATTTGTTTGACCATTCTGATACATAGTCAAGATCTTTTTGTAGGGTAGCAGTATTGTCTGTGGTATTGAACAGCTTTACATCATCAGTGAAAAGAACACAATTGCTCTTAATATGATCACAGAGGTCATTTATGTAGAGTATGAAGAGAGTTGGTCCTAGAACACTGCCTTGGGGGACACCACTATTGACAGGTACATAATTTGATAGGACGCTCCCAATTTTGACCATTTGTTGTCTGTTTGCCAGGAATGCTTCAGGAATGTTCCTGGAGTCCTTTAGATTCTAAATTTTAGAAGCTGCAAGAAGTAATATAAGACATGTGAATTTCCTAATGGGATACAAGTACGTTTCAGAACTGCGAAAGTAGTCCTAATCATTATAATTTGATTCAAGATCCCAAAATTTGTTCCATAGCAGAGTCCATAGCCTTCCGAAGTGAGCACCACAAACATATTACAATTAAAGGTAAAGGTACATACATGCTAGTCATTTCTGGCTTTAAGGGGTGGTGGTCATCTCTGTTACAAAGCTAAAGAGCCAGCGCTGTTTGAAGACGTCTCCACGGTCATGTGGCTGGCAGGACTAAATGCCAAAGATGCACAGAACGCTGATACTTTCCCACCAAAGTAATCTCTATTTTTCTACTTGCATTTTTACATGCTTTTGAACTCCTAGGTTGGCAGAAGCTGGGACAAGTCATGGGAGCTCACTCCGTTACACGGCGCTAGGGATTCAAACCACCGAACTGCCAAACTTTCTGATTGACAAGCTCAGCATCTGATATACATGCAATTGACCTCTTTCTTCTGGCAAACCCATTACCAAGCTCGATTGGTGTTTTCCAGGCACTCATGAAAGATCTCTTGAGTTCAACTTCTTCATACCCTTAAAATCCCTGGCGTTTGTATTAATTAATATACTTGGTCAAGGACCAGAGGTTGGAAAAAAAAACCCAGCAACCTGCTTATCATGCTTTCTCCATTGCTGTCGAGTGAGCAAAAATGGTGACCTTCCTTGTCTCCGAGGCTACTGTTGCACATTTGACACTGTCCTGGTTTCCAGGTAGCAATTTTTCACGCCGATGAGTCATCAGGGATTAGGAGGGAAAGAGGGAGAGAGAACAAAAAACCCTTTCACACAGCATATTAGACCTTTAAATGAGTTAACCTAGAGTGCAACAAGTTTTGCTTAGATACCCTGCAGAAGATGAGAAATTTGTGTCCATTGAACATTTTTGGAGCTTAGCTCCAAAGTATGTAACTTTGAGTATAGACTATACTTAAAGTTAGACTATAACTTTGTTCTTTGTATCTCATGATTCATGTTGATTGCCTTTATTTACTATCCTATTGTGTTTTATGTTGCTTACTCATTTAGTATCCTATGACTATCACCGAGTTTGTAGCTTATGATTTATGATGATCGTATTTTACAATTTAGGATAACGATTGATCACTTGTCGCTTGTATGTATGCTGAGAGCTTATGCACCGGAGACAAAATTCCCTGTGTGTCCAATCAGACTTGGCCAATAAAGAATTCTATCGATCTATTGATTCATTCTTTTAAAGCATTCCCCAGGAAGAAATGTGTATGTTCAGTTCAAATTGGTGCTTTTTGGAAAGTTTAATTAGCATCATTTATAAAGTGTATCATGATCACAGAAAGGTGATTTGATGACCCGCCAAATCTTTGATCTTTAATGTCAACATTTCTTTGAGATGTCATCCCAAAAGGAATCTTATATAACTGGTATAAATTTGTTAGATAAAGTTTAAGGTAAACTAGATCAAATTGAATCTAAGACAGACATTGAACATTGGCCTCTGCATTTAGGAAAGAAAGATTAGGAGTTGTTTGCTTTTTTTAGTCATGTTTTATACTTATATGGGTCAAGAATATAATGATAAAAGCATAAACTTTCTACATTCATTTATTCTTTACATTCTACATTCATTCTTTATTCTTTATTGGCCAAGCATGGTTGGACACACAAGGAATTTGTCTCTGCTGCATAAGCTCTCAGTATATAGTCAATACAAACCACAATGTGATAGATCATAAATCATAAGATACAATCATAAATCATAAGATACAACTGACAAAGTGTTAGTCATAAGATAGTAATAAGAGAGGATAACAGGAAAGATGAGAAGGATAATGATAATACAGTCCTACTACACATTTAGATATCCTTAGGCATAAGACAGAGCTGTGGGAATTAGATGTTCAGCAGAGTGATAGCATGGATGGAAAAACTGTCCTTGTGTCTAATAGTTAGTTGAGACTTATAAACCACTTCATAGTGCTTTTTCAGGCCTCTCTAAATAGTTTACAGAGTCAGCATATTGCCCCCAACAACCTGGGTCCTCATTTTACTGACCTCAAAAGGATAGAAGTCTGAGTCAATCTTCAACCAGTCAGAATCGAATTGCTTGGCCATCGGCAGAATGAGCCTGCAATACTGCATTCTAGCCACTCTGCCACCAAACCAGATGTAAAAGTATCTCAACCAACGTACATATCTGTGCATGTCGAGAAACAGTAAGAATGCTTGGTTTAGATTAGAAGATCAAAAGACAAAAACCAAAGAACATGAAATTATAAGATTACATATCACTTTGATCATATTCCATCTTTTTTATCAAAGCCTGGTTGTTTTCCCAGGCCTTGGGTTATCAAATTTTGATGAAGGAGAAGAAGGAGGGAGAAGGAGGAGGAGGGAGGAGGAGGAGGAGGAGGAGGAGGAGGAGGAGGAGGGAGGAGGAGGAGGAGGAGGAGGAGGAGGAGGAGGAGAAGAGAAGAAGAAGAAGAAGAAGAAGAAGAAGAAGAAGAAGAAGAAGAAGAAGAAGAAGAAGAAGAAGAAGAAGAAGAAGAAGAAGAAGAAGAAGAAGAAGAAGAAGAAGAGGAGGAGGAGGAGGAGGAGGAGGAGGAGGAGGAGGAGGAGGAGGAGGAGGAGGAGGAGGAGGGAGGAGGAGGAGGAAGGGAGGAGGAGGAGGAGAAGAAGAAGAGGAGGAGGAGGAGGAGGAGGAGGAGGAGAAGAAGAAGAAAGAAGAAGAAGAAGAAGAAGAAGAAGAAGAAGAAAGAAGAAGAAAGAAGAAGAAGAAAGAAAGAAAGAAGAAGAAGAAAGAAGAAGAAGAGAAGAAGAAGAAGAAGAAGAAGAAGAAGAAGAGAAGAAGAAGAAGATGAGGAGAAGATGAGGAAGATGAAGGAGGGAAGAAGAAGGAGGGAAGACGAGGAGGAGGGGAGGAGGAGGAGGAAGAGGAGGAGGAAGAAGAAAGAAGAAGAAGAAGAAGAGGAGGAGAGAAGAGAGAAGAGGAGGAGGAGGAGGAGGAGGAGGAGGAGGAGAAGAGGAGGAGGAAGAAGAGGAAGGAGGAAGAAGAAGAAGAAGAAGAAGAAGAAGAAGAAAAGAAGAAGAAGAAGGAAAGCCCATTTGAATCAAGCTGGATTGAGGGACACATTCATGCAGTTTTCTTGGCAAGTGTATGAATTGGTCAATTTATGGTGTGTTTTCCCACAAAGGCTTCTTATGCATTTGGAGAATTCCCTTGAAAGTTTATTTTGGAAATCCCCCTCCAAATTTTAACAAATACACTGGAATAATTCTGCTTATGAATGGGTTGAAAACTCTTAGGTTGCACTTTGGGTCTGCTTTCAATGTTCTGTAAGGCTAATTTGATATAAAAGAGTGTCAATTTCATTCTATTTTTTGTGAGATTTTTTTTTAAAAGCTGTCATAACCATTTATCTACATTTTTTGTGTGTGTTTCTCCTAGTATGCACATTTTGTATGTTTATTCTTCT
Organism: Notechis scutatus; assembly: GCF_049901735.1. Classification (NCBI taxonomy): domain Eukaryota; kingdom Metazoa; phylum Chordata; class Lepidosauria; order Squamata; family Elapidae; genus Notechis; species Notechis scutatus. Next base: position 262,443,578 of record NC_142010.1, on the reverse strand, counting down.
GCACTTCATTTTTGTGTATCATTTTCAGTGGCATATCTGGGACTTTGTAAAATTAAACTTTCCAGAACTCAACTCTTATACAGAATTGGAAGGGACCCGGGAGATCTTCTAGTCCAACCCTCGTTCAAGCACCAGATCACATATCATTTTAAGCAAAAAGTTGTCCAGTCCATTCTTAAAAGCCTCCAATATTGGAGCAGCCACAACTTCTGGAGGCAAGTTGTTCCACTGGTTGATTGTTCTTACTGTCAGGAAATTTCTCCTTAGTTCTAGATTGGATCTCTCCTTGATTAGTTTCCATCTATTATTGCTTGTCCTGCCTTCTGCTGCTTTGGAGAGTAGGTTGATCCCCTCTTTTTTGTGGCAGCCCTTCAAATATTTGAAGTCTGCTATCATGTCACCCCTACCTGTAGCCAATTCCTGCAACCATTCTTCATATGTTTTAGCCTCCAGCCCTCCAATCATCTTTGTTGCTCTTCTCTGCACGCTTTCCAGAGTCTCACTATCTTTGTTTATTAGTGGAATTTTTTGATCTTAATATATTCCCCTTGGACTTCGAGGCCTCCAGATATGCCAAAATGCCATCTAGCTGCACACAGTGTTATTTTTTTCAGGGGGAAGAGGAGGGTGAATAAATGCAAATTGAGTTTTAAAAAAGAAGTAATGAATCTAAAATAGTGATGGGCTGCACAGCGAGCTTCTCTTAAACAAGAAAATAGAACCGCAATGAAAATGCCCAAAGAATGATAAGGTGTTGATTACGTGGGTGAGATTTTAATGCTTAGCTTTAAAAAGGTTAGTGGGGGAGGTGGAACAGGCCTGGAAAACTTAGTGGAAACAAGAAGAATTGTTTTAGGGGTGCCCCACTTTCTGGCTTACCCCATCCTTCTTTGTTTGTGTTTCCTCGCTTGATTGCCAAGCTGAAACTCGTCAGCAAAATGATGGATTAATTAGTAGAAATCTAAAGCAATTATTTTCCTTCTCTTTCTTCTCTCTTTTAAAGGCCACGTGGGAAGAGAGAGAGGAGGAGGAGGAGGAGGAGACGGGGAAGAGCTTTATCTCTCTGCGAGATCTTTTCTACAGCCTTCATTGTTACCCCATGGTGAGTTTTGAAAGTCATTTACATAATAGCTCACAAAAATGTACTCAGCGAAACTCCGGGCCCACTTAACATGGGGGATAATTATGCCAAAAGAATGATATTCCTCTGCCAACTCCATTCGTGAGAAACATTTATTTGCCCTCTATCCAGTTCCCCAAAACTAAAGAGCCATTTACCATATTGCAGAGGTGTGCATTTTGCAGGTTGCAGAATTGGCCAAGTCAACGCCACACTTTGTGTCATCCTCAAATCACCCTGATGCTGTTGTTGTTGTTGTGTGTGTGTTTTTTCCCCTCCTAAATCTCCTGCCTTGGGAACGTTGTATTATCCCATTGGGGGAACCGAGAAGATATAATTACCAGCAGAGTGGTGGGGGAAAACCTCCAGTTAATGGCCAGCTATTCAAATATCTCCATGTTATCGTCGATCGCAATCTCTCCCCATCGTACACTGTGTTAAGAAAACTCATCACATTTTTCCCCTTCCACTAACGCTCTCCTAATGAATTAGTTTCGTACTTCCTTGGGTGAGAAATTAAGACAGAGAGCAAGGTGATATGATGACAACTGAATTATAGCAGAGGAAAGTTGTGTTGTGGCCCTCTGGTGGCTAAAGGAGCTGGCAGCAGAGTCAGACAGCGAGGAGGTTGGGGAAGGCTTGGATGAGGGCTCTGTGTCAGAGGCAGAGATGGGCTCAGACAGCAGTGAGACAGGGGAGCTTCTGGGAATGATTCCCAGCCTGCGCATGCGCAGAGCTGCCAAAAAGAAGAAACAATTAAGAACTCAGGGTTGACGTGGGAGTCAGGCCACAGGTGGACGATGAATGGCCCCTCCCATCAGGACTAAAAGAAGAGCAAAAGGGGAGGGGTCTTTTGCAGGAAACAATCCTTTTGTTCATTCATTCCAGCCTCATGAAGATTTGTCTGTGTAACCTAGACACTCTGTGCCCAGCCCTTCCTTGTCAACACTGTGTGTGGAAATATTTACTGAGCAGCTTTCCAAGATGGGTAAGGTCTGAGCTAATAATTATACCTTTGCAAGAATGTTTGCCAGGCCATTGTATGCCTTAGTCTCCAGTCCCCTAATCATCCTGGTTGCTCTTCTCTGTACTTTTTCTAGAGTCTCAACATCTTTTTATAGTGTGAGTGACCAAACCTGGATGCAGGACTCTAGGTGTGGTCTTACTAAAGCCTTATAGAGTAGTATTAGTACCTCCCTTGATCTTGATTGTATCCCTCTCTTAATACAATTTAGGATTGCATTAGCTTTTTTGGCTGCTGCTGCACACTGCTGGCTCATAGTCAGCTTGTTGTCTACTAAGACTCCAAGATCCCTCTCACAGTTCCTGCTATTGAGCCTGGTTTCACCCAGTCTATATGTGTCCTTTTCTAAATGTAGGACTTTACTTTTCTCTACACTGAATTTCATTTTGTTAGATACGGCCCAGTGTTCTAGTCTGTCAAGATCCATCTGGATCTTGAGCCTATCTTCTTGGGTGTTAGCTATTCCTGCCAGCTTAGTATCATCTGCAAATTTGGTAAGTTCCCTTTCTATTCCCTCATCTATGTTGTTAATGAAGATATTGAAGAGTACTGGGCCTAAGATTGTGGTACCCCACCGTTCCATAAATGTTCTTTGTGCATTTGGTCAGGAAAGCTAGCATTAAGGTGAACAGGGCGGTAGGAATGCTATAGGGCTTCAGAGACACATAAAGAATTGCAGGGCACAATGGACTTATGTATATTTCTGGAGATAAGTAGGGAGAGAAAAAAAGAGATTTATAGCACCAAACTAGATATTACAAGCTTATTTATGTCTCTGGCCCATGACAACTTGAAGCAGGGGTACAGGTCGTATTTTAACATGAGAAAGAGATCTGTGCATAATGGGAGCACATTCCCCATTCTCATACATTATTTTAGGCTAGTTTGTCACTTCTGGAGTATTCTCGGCTCACAGCTGGCAACACTAGAGGTTTAAGAGAAGAAGAAAAGATGGAACTTTTTAAAAGAAAAAAAAAATGACAACGGCAGAAAGACCTAGCCGCCGTATAAGTACTGTAGATGGTCTCCATGAGGTGTATCCTTAAACAATTCTTTCAAACTTCCAAAAGTACAACTATCACCATTCCTCCACCACCACCAAGTCCATCTACCAAGGGGTGGGCTTCAAAAATTTTAGCAACGGGTTCTCCGCCTGGTTGTTGGATGGGCGTGGCCATGGTGGGTGTGGCCTAGTTGGCCTCCTGCACTAGTTGGGTGTGGCCTAGTTGGCCTCCTGCACTGCAACTGGGTGGGGGGTTGCCCTTCCTGGGCTTTGGAGGCTCTCTGGAAGTCGGAAACGGGCCTATTTCCGGCCTTACCAAACTTCTGGGAGGCCCATTTCTCACACTCCCCGAGCCTCCGTTTGCATCCTGAACTTGCCTGCATCCGAAACAGGCTATGTGGGGACTCCTGGGAGGGGAGGGGAGGGGTGGGTGGGGCCAGCCAGGAGTGGGATTTGGGGGGGTTCTCTGAACTGCACAGAATCTTAGCAAGGGGCTCTCCCGAACCCCTGCGAACCCCCAGTAGCCCACACCCCTGCATGTACCTTGCTGTGACCATCTGCTTCTTGTCTTTCCTTCCGCTTATCCCAGCATTACAGCCTTCTTCAGAGAGCTGGGTCTTTGCATCACGTATCCAAAGTAGGATAATTTGACTCTGGCCCTTTGTGCCTTGAGTGAAACATCTGGTTTGATTTGTTTAATGACCCATCTATATGTTTCATACCTTGGTTTGTATGTTTTCTTGGTTGTCCACAGGGTTCTCCAACATCAACGATCAAGGTGTCAATGCTCTTCCTATCCTGCTTCTTTGAGGTCCAACTTTCCTTTCCATGGAGTGACACAAGGAATGCTGCAGCTCACACCATGGGGAGCCCTTAAATTTGTCATAGTCAGGATGTCAGAAAACATTACTGGCAGTTCATTCCCTTCTATCCAGGACATAGCCAGAGGTGGTATTCAGCTGGGTCAGACTGGTTCTGGCATACCGGTAGAGGAAATTTTGACTAGTTGGGAGAACCAGCAAATGCCACCTCTGGCTGGCCCTGCCCACCCACCCACCTGCCCCTGCCCTTTCCTGTTTTTATGGTCTTTTTAGAGCAGTGTGGCAGCTTGGAAATCAAAAGTGCATTCCATAAATGCTTTCTAAAGATAGTAACGAGGTGCCTGAAGTTTCTGCTGCGCAAATATCTGACTGGAGAACATGATTGATGACTCTTGCCTATGGATGTGTCCCAATGGAGAATATGAATTACGATACACCCAGAGGGTGGGGTGGGAAACCAGGGTCAAGGGTGACAATGAATGATGCGTGGCAGAGTCAGCTACACCCAGGCAGTGCTGGACATGTTAACTCCCAATAAATCCTTTTGAAATTTTGGAAGTCTGGCTTGAGACTCATGATTTAATTGGGATAAATGCTGGAATCCTGACACCTATATGAAAGATAGAATTTCAAAAAAGAAAAAAAAAAGATGTCAAGGACAGAAAGACCTATCAAGACCTATAGGTAATCTTGGACTTACAACCACAGTTGACCCCCCAAATTTAAGTGAGACAGTTGTTAAGTGTATTTCCCTCCCCACCTTTCGCGACCTTTCTTGCCACAGGCACTAAGCGTATCACTGCCGCTGTTAAGTTGGTAACCCAGTTGTTAAGTGGACCTGGCTTCCCCATTGCTTGTCAGAAGGTCGCAAAAGCGGATCAGGTGACCCCTCCTGAACATGCCAACTGTCATAAGTACATGTCAGTTGCCAAGCACCCAAATTATGATCATGTGACCATGGGGATGCTACAAAGGTCGCAAGCGTGGAAAATGGACATAGGTCCCTTTTTTTCAGGGCTGTTGTAACTTAGAACGATCACTGAATTAATTTTTTGTAGCACCTAGATTCATGGTTAACTGAAAACCCCTTTTCTGCATGAAAGAAAAAAATGCACTCATGATAAGAACTGAAGAAGCTTGTTTGGATGAGAAGCAAAGCACGTTCTGAAGAAAAAAAAACCAAGATAGTCCAGTTGCTTTTTTGGCGTGGTGGGGAGGGACACCTTGGGAACAACCATAACTTACATTATTGAGCATCTCCGCAGACATTAACCTGGATATGTTCTTGAACCTTGGAATTTCCTACTGCATCCATAAGCAAATAACTAAACACTTAGACTTTAGCCAAAGATAAGTTTAGCCGCTTGAAAAAAGGACTTCATTTGTCATCTTTATTTTTTGAATAACAGAATAACAGAGTTGGAAGGGACCTTGGGAGTCATCTAGCCCAACCCACTGCACAAGCAGGAGACCCTACACTATTCCAGACAAGTAGCTGTTCAATCTCTTTTTAAACACCAAGAACTTCTGGAGACGAGCAGTTGCCCTGGTTAATTGTCCTCACTGTTAGGAAATTTCTCCTTAGTTGTAGGTTGATTCTCTCCTTCATTAGTTTCCATCCATTGTTTCTTGTCTTGCTAAAGCATATCCTTGTTCTGCTGAAGAATGGGACTTCTTGTGGCCTGGATTTGTATACAATAGCCTTGGAGGGGAAGTGGTATCTAAGTGTTCTTTGCCTATTTATGGAAGATAAACTACCAAAGAGTGACAAGTCATTGTGAAGCGGAAGGAAAAGGATGAAGAGTGAGGAATTGAAAGAAAGAGACAGAGAGACTGGTGAGATGGAAATCTCGTAGCATTTGACAGCTATGCTCAATTCTTCCCAGAGGATAAAGTCACCTGGGGGAAACAAAAGAAGAGAGAGACCATTAAACTTGAGCATTTTTTTTTTCAGGATTCTTCAGAGCTCCTAGAAGTTTATAAGGAACAGCAAGAGGTGTCAGAATACAAAACAAAAGCTGCAGTTGACAACTTGGTTATTCTAGAGAGTTTATTATATTGTCCAGGATTAGAAAAGGAGGCCATTCTGAAGAGCCAGTTGGAGTTAGGATTCTCCCTGCCTCTCAAAAAGATCTAGACTGTAATTGATTTATGTAGTCATTATGTAGTCGGTTCTAATTTACATGAAAGCTGTGGCATGACCCGTGAAGTAAAGACAAGAATAGAGAAAGCTGGAACAGCATTCTTCAAAATGAAAAAAGGTCTTCTGCAGTCATGACATAAGCCTAAGATTGAAAACCAGGCTTGTCAGATGCTAGATCTTTTCTATCCTGCTCTCTGGAATGGAGAGATGGTCTCTGACAGAAAACCACTTGAAGAGACTACAAGCATTTGAAATGTGGATTTACAGGCAGCTGTTACATGCAAGCTGGGTTGACAAAATCAGAAATGAGGAGGTGATAAGCCACCTGGGAAAGCCAAGGGAAATCATCAAAACTGTAAAAAAAGCAAAAGTTAGAATATTTCGGACATGTGATGCAAAACCCAGAAAAATATGGCATCCTTCACTTAATCCTTCAGGGAAAGATTGAAGGCAAATGAGGTCTAGGCAGAAGAAGAACATCATGGCTTCAAAATCTAAGGGACTGGTTTGGACAAAACTCAACAGTACTTTTTCGTGCGGCTATTGATAAAAATAGGATTGCCAACATGATTGCCAATGTCTGATGATTGATATGGCACAAGAAGAAGTCATTAAATGAATTTCCATAACTTTCATCTCTGGGCTACTTTCTTTTCCAACTCATCAAACTCCACCATAGTGTTTCTACTCAGTGATACTGTAAGGTCCTCAAACAAAAACAGGATTAAATTCACAGCTTTAACTCAGCCATTCCAAAATGTCAACATGGGTTAAATTTTGCCATTGTGTTGTAGATTGGTTTGTGTGTTTGAGATCAACCCACATTCGTGGAATCGTCAAGTCATGGGTGAAGGTTTGGATATTTCCTTGCAGGTTTTGCTGGTTCAGTCAGAATCTATTGACCACTTTGTGATTGTGAGCCTTCCAGGTTTTCGGTCCACAAAATACCCCCAAACCCTAATACTGCTATCTGTATGCTTCATATGCTTTTATTGGAATGTGATGCTTTGTTTGCTCCCAATGCATCATTTCTTGTTAATGCCAAAATATTCTACTTGCATCTCATCTGTCTACAGAGCATTATTCCAAAGTCTGTTGGGTCATCCAAGTGGTCCCTGGCAAGCTTGGGATGAGTTACGTTGTCTTTTTTTCTGGACAGCAATGGTTTTTAATCCTTATTTGTCCTTTCTGTATTTCTTTCAATTTTGATTCTGCTCTTTTTCCCCAGAGGGAACTAAAAAAAAAAAAAAAAAACCGGCTCTATTTATACTCACTTAACTGTTAAGTGTGCCTAAATACCAATTTTCCTCCTCCTCTCTCCCCTCCTTCTCCTTTCTCCTTCTTCTTTGTTCTCCTTTCTCTTCCTCTTCTCTTCTTCCTCCATCTCCTCCTCTCTCCCATCCTTCTTCTTTCTCCTTCTCCTTTCTCCTTCCCCTTTCCCATCTCCTCCTCCTCCTCTCTCCCCCCTTCTCCTTTCTCTTTCTTCTCCTTTCTCCTTCCCCTTCCCCTTCTCCTCCTCCTCCTCCATCTCCATCTCCTCTTCTTTTTTTCCTCCTTCTCCTTTCTCCTTCTCCTTTCTCCTTTCTCCTCCTCCTCCTCTTCCACCTCTTCCTCCATCTCCTCCTCCTCCTTTCCTCCTCTCTCCAATGTATCTTCTTTCTCTTCTTCTCCTTTCTCCTTCCCCTTCTCCTCCTCCTCCTCTTCCTCCATCTCCTTTCTCCTCATTACCTCTTTTCTCCTTCTCCTCCTCCATCTCATCATCTCCTTCCCCTCTTCCTCTATCCCCCTCCTCCTTTCTCCTTCTTCTCCTTCTCCTTTCTCCTCTTTCTCCTTCTCTTTCTCCTTGCTCTGATAATTTCTGTACTTTTTTTTCTTCTTTGTTATATGTATGACAGAGATGTGATTTTGCTGGGGAAGATGGCATTTTGCAGTACATCTGTTGGTCTTTCTATTATTGGTTTGCATTGTCATCAACAAAGCAAATGGTACAATGACATCTCCACAATGTAAGTGCTGACATTATTCTCCTCGGCTAGGATAACATCAATTTTGTTATCAGCAGGCGACAGGTATGTCAACAACAGAAAGAGATTTGATTTAAGGACAATCAATGGTTTAAAGGGGGAACCTATTAAAAAAAAATATTGGGCTGCTTCAAGTCACTACTTTATCTCCTTGAAAGTCCATAATTTCAACATCTAGAAAAATGGGTGAGGAGAAATCCCGGTGTTCTTTTGATCTTGCTGGACATTCCTTCTATATAAGCAATAATATTAATATACAGTATATTAATAATATAAATATAAAGAACTTAAAAGATCTATTTTTGGAATAGCCAATAATGTGTGCCATAAGAGTGGAGATGGGGGAGCAGGTCTTTATTATCCTTCCATTTTCTGGGGGCAGGGAGTTTTAAGAATAGAAGAGGAAAAACCCATACTGTGTCATGCTCCTGTTAGAATCTGATTCCAAGGGAGAGGAGGAACAGCTGACAGGGAGTGGGAGTGTGGCTCCGGAAGTTGTAGAGGAAACTGGGGAAGGACACAGGCTGGCTGGGCATTCAGAGGAAAACCCAGGCCATCCATCCTTCATCCTAGGGCACGCAGGGAGGAGCGAATAAGGGAGAAACATGAATGGGGTGGTCTATGGGGGAGGAAAGGGTCCTGATCCCCTTCATGGGCTGCAGCTGTGAGGACTATTTAAAAGGAGAAACTGCACATGGGCCAGTGCTGGAAACAAAGCGTGAAATAATTCTAGTCTTTCAGTTCTTATCTGAGTTCTGGAGTCCTTCCCAGTGTGTGTATTTTGATATCTGTGGACGTCTTCAAGCCCTTATCCTGCCTTGTCTCCTTAATTGCTTATTTGCTTCAGTGTAGTCTGTGTTTTCTATTTATAATTTATATGTATTTTGAGCTTGAACGGAAGTTCTTCCTTTTCGCAACTAATTGTGGGAGAGTTTTTTCTCCAGTCAATGATAATTGGACCTTTGAAGCCAAGTTGAAGGATTTAAAGGGACTCCACTGGTTTTTGTGACTTTGTTGCTTTTGTATCCCACCCTGGGTCATCACATACTGACTCTATGACTTGAATATAATTCTCCATATAGAACTCATGTTTTTTTTAGCAGCAAACCATGACAGTATTTGTGACACCTGGATATTATATCTGCATCTTCAATTATTGGGGTGGCACAGTGGCTCAGCAGTTAAGACACTGGGCTTGTCAGCTGGTAAGCTGGCCTCCCAGGTTCAAACATGCAAAAAAAAAAAACACCTCAAAAGGTGTAGAGTTGTAATTGCAGGAATGTCCTTATCTTGGATGGCAAACCTCAGAGAAAGAATGTTTCCAAGCAAATACAACTCAGGCAAACAAAGGCACTCATCTAAAGGAGGATTAGAGAGAGGAAGTAAACATATGTTGGACTTTGACTAGAGATCATTAATTGTGTTAGTTACAATAACAAAAGTCAAGCAGAAACCAAAGTTAACCAATGTTAGAGGATTACTAAAAATGTGTATAAATGCAAGACGAGATTCCAATAAAGTTCATCATGATTCAGTTGATCATGATCAAACACCTCGACTGCCTCGTCATTACAACAAAAAGGTAGATCACAGTCAAAGAATATGATCTGATATTTGTATTTTGGGCTGAGAGATGGGACCAGTTTTTCTAATCTGTGATCCAATCAGATTGAAATCTGATCAGCCACCTCTCAGCATTCCAGAAAACAAATAATTCCAAACAAATAATTCTGAGACAGACATCCTCTCCAAAGTTCTTTTATTAGAGTAGTACACTGGCACATCTGGGAAATCCTGAATCAGAAAGTTCCAGGTTTCCTTGCAATAAGTAAAAATTACAAATCTACTCCCTGCACCCATCATCGCATCACATGCCCCAATCACCATCCGTCCCAGCTTGAGATGTTCCCTTGTCCAGGTGCAGAAATAACATGACCTTGACTTAGAAGAAGAATGTTATTATGCCTAACCACATACACACCAAGAAGTTCCCCCATCCCATTTTCCCAGGCTCAAGAAAGGGGCAGTGTGGAAGCATCTGGTGCTAATTTGGCTTCCAAAGCTGACACCACCTCTGGTCCAGCTATAATCTTGTAGAAATTCCCTGAGCTAATTTCCAGAATCCCTGAGAAAAGGAAAGAATAACAGGGCAGATGCACATTGAAGGATTTGTTCCGAGATATAACGTGTCAATGTTCTGAGTAACTCATCCACCAAAAGCAGAAGTCCAAGGCCGGTAGATTCCTCAAAGAACATGTTTATTGGACACATCATATCGGCACAGTTAGTAAAAACCAACTCTAAAGGTCCTCATGGCTTTTCTCCTAATTAAAAGAGCAAATACTCCCCCCCTCCCAGTTGTCACCAATCACATTATCCAATGAAGGTAACTGGGAAGCTGCTCGATCACTCCTCTCCTTCACTTGGCATCTGTTGGGATGACCTTGGATCCCATAAGAAAACTTTTTGTTTTGACTGGTAGCCGATCTATCTGTCCGTCCACCCCCGCCTTCCCTCTTTCAAAGTTCATAGCAACTATGAAGCAGGCAAAGATGGCTTCAGCCAGGTCAGCTTCAGAGTTGACATAATGTAGGACAGAAGACAGGGATATTGTGAGCGAGCTCATCCCATCCATTATTTCTACTGCTTTCTTCCTTAATTCCATTTAAAGGGCTCATAATTGCCTAAAGGGGTGCAATCACAAGTATTTATTTCCAAGCAGACAAGCAGAGCTGCCTTACTCTCATGCAAGCTGTGTTATCTGGAAGCTGTAGTCTCAACACGTGCTGATGGCATCCGGATGCATAATGCTCCATTGGGAGTTTCCTTGTACCCTTCTAATCTTTTCCCTCCCTCTTCCTTATTTTTCAGATCTCTTCAGTTCTCACCCTATGAGCAGCATTGCCTTGCTTTAAACTATATGGAACCCCTTTGGAAAAATTAGGTACTTTTTATCCAATGAATAATGAGTGAAAATTATAATGTGCCAAGTCCAGTATGAGCAAAGATCAGTTTACAAGAAAGAGAAAAGGCTCGATCTGTTTGTCTGTCTGTTTGTTGTCTGTCTGTCTGTCTGTCGGTCTGCCTGCCTGCCTGCCTGCCTGCCGATCTATCCATATGTAGTATCTACCTCTCCATCATCTACATACCTATCTATAATCTGTCTCTCTCTCTCTCTCTCTCTCTCTCTCTCTCTCTCTCTGCATCTTTCTCTTTCTACATCTCTCTTTCTCCCTTTCTCCATTGTCTACCTACTCTAATTTATCTCTCTCCCATTCTCTCCTAGTATCTCTATATTTTTGTCTCTAGATGTCTGTCCATCCATCCATCCGTGTACAGTATCTCTCCATCATTTACATACCTATCCATAATTTATCTTTTCTTTTATATACACTGAGAGTATTTGCACCAAGACAAATTTCTTGTGTGTGTCCAATCACACTTGGCCAATAAAGAATTCTATTCTATTCTATTGTATCTCTTTCCCACTCTCTCTTCTATCTACCCTGTTTCTCCAACAATACGGCCTCCCCCAATAGGAAATCCCAGCATGTTTTATAGGCATGAAATGAAATTAAGCCCCTCCCCCCAAATTAAGGCCTATATTAAAACATGCGAAATGGGGGGGAATGGTGGCGGGGCTTGCCATTAGGAAATACTTTTGTTGCACACCTGGATATGGTGCTGCCTGCGTTGACCCCAATATGAAGTGCCCCACCAACGCCGAGGTCAACATCCAAGCCGTCGCTGCCCGCCCGCCCAAAGATGCAAGGTGGGGGGAATTAAGTCACCCCCGAAAAGACGGCCTAGGCATTTTTTCGGGGCTCAAAAAAAATAAATAAGACCCGGCCTTATTATATGAGGAACACGGTATCATCTAACTTTCTCTCTCCTCTATCTATCCATCCTTTCTGCATTTCTTTCAGATACCCCAAGCAGGACGTGTCAAGTTCTCTTTTGAAACTGACTTGGGGCAAAGTTTCAGTGGCAAGGTTCACTGATGAACCTCAACATACAAGGAAAGTTATGCATCTCCTCAAGCGCAGGAAAGAAGGTTTGATGAAATGTTTGCATACGAGGCACAGTGAAGAAGAAAGGCCCCTCTGACGTTTAGCTGGGAGGGAAACGTGGGGAGGAGAGCGAAAGGAGGAGAGATCTGTTGACAGTTTTCAAGTCCCAGAAAAAGATGCCATGAAAGAAAAAAAGGGGGGGGGGATGAGGGAGAAGGGGAGGGGGAGATCACTTACCAAAGGGAGTAGAGAAGGCATTTCACAAGCATGGCTTAGATGCTTTAACTTGTGACGTAAATAATTCTCTTATAAGGAAAGTGTTGTGGCTCGGAGGTTTGAGCCTGCTTTGTTAGAGGACAAAGACTTGGACAATGAGGAAGAGGAGGATTTGGCTCTGAGGTTTGAGCCTGCTTTGTTAGAGGACGAAGATTTGGAGTTGCCTTCCTCCCCAGGACTTTCCTCCTCGGCAAGACCTTCCTCCCTGATTGTGCCTCAGGTGTCGGCAGATAACCAGGAGAGCGTATCAGAGCCTCTGACTGAGGATCAAGCTGAGGAATGCTGGCTTGATGTGAGGCAACAGCGCAGGCAAAAGTGTGAACTGCAACGTAGAAAGAAAGGACGAATCAGAGACTGAGATGAGGGACTGACACGCCCCACAGGGAATAAAAGTGGATATGTTCACTCTGGGAACTTGTTTGGGACAACGTGTTACTTAGTGAGAGAAGCTTCGGAATATCCTGTGTGCCAAGATAGCTTGTGATTTATGTTCCTGCTTTATTGTCGGACTTGGCAGACAGCTTGTGTGAGACTTCCAAGAACTTTATCAGCTCAAGGAATTTAACCCTGTAATTACCGGGCTTGCTTGCTTGTTTGTGTTTAGTTGGAAATTTGGACTTCTCACTTTGTTGGTACAGGTGAGACATAACAGAAGGTCAGACTGTTTTCCTGAAAAGCTTAGAGGAAATGCAGAAACGGGTGGGGAGAAGCATTTTTGCTGCTCCCTGCAGCTGAAGACAACTGAGGCCATGCAGGGGTGGGCTTCAAAAATTTTAGCAACCAGTTCCCTGCCCGGTTGCTGGGTAGGCATAGCCATAGTGGGTGTGGCCTAGTTGGCCTCCTGCACCATGGTGGCGGGGGGGGCATTTTTACCCTCCCTGGGCTCAGGGAGGCTTTCCTTAAGCCTCTGAGAGGGTGAAGACGGCCTCCCTGGACTCCAGAGGCCCTCTGGAGGCCATAAACAGGTCCATTCCCAGCCTTCTGGAACTTCCGGAACTTTTTCACCCTCCCTGAGCCTTCATGCAGGCCTTGCACTTACCTGGCATCCAAAATGGGCCACGTGGAGATTCCTGGGAGGGGTGCGGTGGGGTGGGTGGGGCCATATAGGGGTGGGATTTGCCAATTTGCCGAACTGGTCACTAAAAATGATAAAATTCGGTACTGGTTCATCTGAAACCAGGGTGAAGCAATAGCAGCCCATCCCAGGGCAGCGTCCAAGAATGGACAACATTGATGATATGGTGCATGACACTCCTGTGTCTAAATGTCTGTGGAGATTCTCAATCATCCAGGTCATGGCTGTCCCAAATATGTTTTTTCCAAAAGGCAATTGGACATTCTTCTTTTTTTTTTTCCTCCCTTGTAAACATTTTGCTTCTCATTCAAGAAGCTTCTTCCAGTTCTGTTTAGTTCTATTCAGAACTTGAAGAAGCTTCTTGGATAAGGAGTGAAATATTTTCAAAGAAAAAAAAGAAACAAGAATGTCCAATTGCTTTTTGGAAGAACACCTTTGGGTCACTTTTGTGTCACTCATCCAACATAATATTATTGTCAGGATTCCAGCAGTTACTCCAATTAAATCATGAGCCTCGATCCACACTCCCAAAACTAAAGAGGATTTATTTGAAGTTAACATTCTATGTTCGTCATTAACATGGGCGTAGCCAAGTCTGAGATATGCAATTCACTATCACCCTTGATCCTGCTTTCCCCCACCCCCCACTCCTCTGGGTGTATCATCCCAAAATAAATATCCATAGCCAAGAGTCATCAATCATGTTCTCCAATTAGAACATTTTGTATATACACGTTTTATAGTTGACAATTATATTGGACAGTGAAGAGTCCTTGGTTGTGTTCTCTGAGCTTGGTTGTTTTCTTGCAGATATTTCAGTACTCAAACTAGACATGTTATCAGCACTGATTAACTAACAGATTTAGAAGGGACTTTGTAGGTCATCTAGTCCAACCCCCTGCCCAAGCGGGAGACCCTACACCATTTCTGACAAATGGCAGCAATCTCTTCTTGAAAGCTTCCAGTGATGAAGTTCCCACAATCTCTGCAGGCAAGCTGTTCCATTGGTTGATTGCTCTCATTTTCAGGAAAATTCTCCTTATTTCCAGGTTGAATCTCTCCTTGCTCAGTTTCCATTGGGTAATGAAATGTCTGCAAGAAAACAACCAAGCTCAGAGAACACCAAGGACCTGTCAAGTACTAGGGAAATCAGGAGATTCAGACAGTTCAAATTAGTAGAAAGATTTATTGCAATCTTAAGCTCTCTACAAAAATCTGAGCTACTAATTGTCAAGAGAGAGTTAAAAAAAACATTCAAGATGGACTGGACTTCGATCTCTTATGGGCACGCAGGGACTCAGAGCTGATGATACATTTGACTCCTCCCTCATGTTCAGCCTGGTCATCTCTTACAGGACCCTTCATTTCAACCCTGAGCTACAAATATTCTCATTTATTGATATTGGACAGTGTTCTGCATCTTATTCAGCTTCATGGGCCATTCCAGGAACAGATGATGCCTTGGTTGGCTCTCTCTGTGCTTCACCTTACAAGTGTTCATTTGTGTTGTAAACATGGACTATAATTTATCTTTTTTGGTGTCACATCTTCAGCAACACCTAATATTAAAAAGCAGAGACACCTTTCCAACAAAGGTCCATATAGTCAAATGGTTTTCCTAGTCATAATATATACCTGTGAAAGTTGGACCACAAGGAAGGCTGAGCACTGAACAATTGATGCTTCCAAATTGTGCTGCTGGAGAAGATTCTCAAGGGTCCCTTGGATTTCAAGGAGATCAGATCAGTCAATCCTGAAGGAAATCAACCCTGTGTCAACTCATAAACCAGTCCTGTGCCTGTTTTAAAGTTGTAATAAACAAGGGGGGAGGGGAAGAAAATATGAAGGAGCGGGGCAGCAGTTTAAAACCAGAAGTACATTCCACATTTACCTCATAAAGATTGTAACTTAGCTACTGGATCTTCTGCCCGTGAAAATCCTTAATTGGAGAACGTGATTGATGACACCCATCCTGTGAATGTGCTTCATTGGAGAATCTGATTTATGATACACCCAGAGGGGAGGGGGGAAACAGGGTCACGGGTGACTGTAAATTACGTATGCCAGAGTTGGCTTCATACAGGCTAATGCTGGACATGTGGCTCCTAATAAATCATCTTTTTACACCACTTTGGGAGAACCGGTTAACTTTCTGAGCAGTTTGGCGAACTGGCTGTTGGAAGAATTCATCAGGGCTGAGAACCAGCTGTTAAATTATTTGAATCCCATCACTGTCCATGAGGGTGTGAAGAGTCAGACACAATTTAGCCACTGAACAGCAACCATCTTCAGCAATCATAGTGAGTTTCCTAGATAAACTGATTCAGAAGGAAGCAAAGATGTGGCTCCGAGGATTATCAAATATGGAGCCTAGATGACCTCCGAGGTCCCTTCCAGACCTATAATACCTGTTAAGGTATTGACAGTTTAAGAGCTGACCAGCTGTTCTAAGGCTGCTGTAAATGTTGATGCAATGAGAATGAGTCAGCAGGGTATTGCTGTTTTAAGACTGAGGTTGGGTCAGCAGGGTTATTGCCACTTTAAGAAGCTGTCTATATAAGTTAAGCCATGAGAAGGCGTATCTTTCTTCTCCTCATGTTCTATCTCCATTGTAGTTCTCCCTGCAGAGTAATGAAGACTAATTGCTTGCCTGATATGTGCCTAACACATATATGTATGTATATAGCAGTCTTGTATATAAACCACTGTTAAAAGACAAAGACTCTGTGTGCTGGGTTGTGCTCCTGGGTTGTCTCACAATAGTAGTCACACTGCAAACACTCTGACGGATTCTCTGTTCTGTACCATTCCTTCAATCAGCCCACCCCAATTCTCAACAGAAGCACATGCCAACTTAATTGGGGTTTTCCATGTTTCCTGGCAGTGCACCAATTGCAATAAATTCTTTCATCTCTCCTTTACATTCTTTCCTATCTGGCCCAATTCACAAACTTAAACTCTGGGCAGTCAGCAACCATGAAAATAAAATTACAATATCCCAACAACAACAATGCAAAGACAAGAGCAAAACACACAGTCAGGGCACATCAGTGTATGCTCCATATCCCAGGATTTATTCACAAAACATCTGAGCCCCTGATGACTGAGGGAAAACAACTAACATCTCCATGTTGAGTTTACTTGTTCAAAACAACAATCTTAAGGTGGCCAAAACATTGCATGAAGGTCAAGTTTTATAGACTTTAAATATTTATTTTAAATAATCCTTGCAATGTTCTGTTGATTTGGCCATGTATTTCTGGGTTGATCTCCTCCTCCTCCTCCTCCTCCTCCTCCTCCTCCTCCTCCTCCTCCTCCTCCTCCTCCTCCTCCTCCTCCTCCTCCTCCTCCTCCTCCTCCTCCTCCTCCTCCTCCTCCTCCTCCTCCTCCTCCCTCCTCCTTTCCTCCTCCTCCCTCCTCTTCCTTCACTTTGGAAGGAAGATACAAAATTCTGGTTCTTGCATTTCTGGTGGCTTCAACCATTGTTATTTGATGGTGCTGTAGCATGTCTTTGATGTTTCCTGTCCAACTTTTTCTGGATCTGCCTCATATACTTGGACCTTCTCCTCTTTTTCTATATGCCTTGCATGGTATGGAATCTACAGTGGATCTCAGAAATATATAGCCTGCTTTGGCCATGGGAGGGGGGGGGGCTTTTCTCCATCTAGAAAATAAGCATATCAAAAAAAGAGGCTAGTTTAGGGTATGCTTTCCTGCCCTGTTAAGTTTTCTTAGTATAAGGGATTTAGCTGGCTGACCTCAGGTTCCCTGTGATGCACAGAAAAATTAGATTATGCAAACTGGATGTGAATTTTCAGAAATGGATGCTGTTCACGTTTTCAACATTTTCTTGGCCCCAAAATAGCTCATCTTGGAAAAAAAACGTGAGCATATGTGGATTGGTTAGTCCGGGAAATGAAGCAGAAAGCGGTTTCACTATGAATATTTTATTAGAGCTAGGGAAGGAGTAAGGGCCAAAATATTTGAAAGAATCTGATCTGGAAGTATCTCTCTTAGGCAGCCTTCTGCTATTGTCAACATGTATGCCTGGATTTAGGCAATGAGCCTGAAAGTCGTCTTCTCTGCCAATGCCCTAAAGCGGATGGCAAACAAATGCAGATGTGAGGTGCAAGTCCACCAGCTGCTGAAAATACCATGTCAATATCCTAAAGGAACCCATTCCTTATCAGAAAGAAACTTAATTTTGGCTATAAAGAATTTGATTATCTATTGTTCTACCAAATGTGATTAATGTTTTGCAGTGATTAATCAACTGCAAAATATATAATTATACCATCTGTATTTTTCCATCTTCTTGTCACTTAAGAATTCCTTGGGGTGGTAGGACAAAATGGAAATAAGATGTGTTGAGAGAGATTTTCACACACACACACACACACACACACACACACACACACACACACACACACAAACACAAACACACACACACACACAGGGGAGAGAGAGAGAGAGAAGCTAGAGCAACCTGAAAATGCAAAACGGGCTCATATTAACTTTAATGGAGAAATCTTTAAGTTAACAAAATTAGGTCCAGACCAACTGATCATGATGCATTTCCAGTCTATTATGCTTTGGTACAGGGTCTGTCCATTAAACATTTAATCTGTCTAACAGATTCTTCTCTCATTTCAATAATTTTGTTTGGAGAGAGAGGTCTTTGGGAGCAGGAGAAAATGATCACAATGGTCTCACAAAACAGATCATAGAAATGGATATAATTGTGTCCCGGATGTACTCATTCAAACCCAGAGCATTTAAGTTTATGTGATCCTATCGTGCCTTTGCAATTCAACCTGGGGGGCGGATCTTGACTAGAATCTTTTCAGTAGAGGTCACATTTAATAGAATAGCAGAGTTGGAAGGGACCTTGGAGGTCTTCTTGTCCAACCCCTTGCTCAAGCAGGAGACTCTGTATCATTTCAGACAAGTGGTTGTTCAATCTCTTCTTAAAAAACACCTCCAGTAAAAAAGCACCTGCAACTTCTGAAGGCCAGCCCTTCCACATGGTTGATTGTTCTCATTATCAGGAAATTTCTTCCTATTTTTAAGTTGAAAGTCTGTAGAGATTCTCAGTCATCCAGGTCATGGTTGTCCCAAAGGTGCTTTTTCAGGAGGCAACTGGACTTTCTTGTTGTTTTTTTTTCCTTTGAAGATGTTTCGCTTCTCATCCAAGAAGCTTCTTCAGCTCTGACTGGATGGTGGGGGAATGGAAGGATTTATATTCCTTGCAGACAGCTGGTCATTTGCATCCTTTTAGAGGGTCACTGAAGCATTTAGTGGTTTATCTGAGTCACCTGAGTAGTGTTCCTGGTTTCTGTAGTCTGCATTTTTTTCTCTCCTGGAAATCCATTCCTACTCCCACACCATTCAAAGGGTGGTCATCCCAAACAGTAAAGCTAGAAGTCTGCAGAGATTCTCAGTCATTCAGATCATAGTTGTCCCAAAGGTGCTTTTTCGGACTTTCTTGCTTTTTTCTTTGAAGACGTTTCACTTCTCATCCAAGAAGCTTCGTCAGCTTATCCAGAGTCAGAGCTGATGAATGGATGAGAAGTGAAATGTCTTTTGAAAAAGAACAACAAGAAAGTCCAGTTGCCTCCTGAAAAGCACCTTTGGGATATTTCTAAGTTGCTTCTCCTTGAAGCAACTCCTTCCATCCATTGCTTCTTCATCTGCCTTCAGGTGCTTTGGATAATAAGTTAACCCTGTCTTCTTTTATGACAGCCCTTAGATAGTGGAATACTGCTATGATGTTACCCCTTCTTTCTATTAAACTAGACGCAGAAAATTCCTGCAACCATTCTTCATATGTTTTAGCCTCCACTCCCCATATCATCTTTGTTGCTCTTCTCTGGATTCTTTCTCGAGTAGCACTTCAATGCTATACTTTGCTGACTCTGGAACAGAAACTCCGATCTGGAGAGCTATTTAATAATAGGGTTTATGAAGGCCATTTCACCCAAATACTTGAAGATTTGTAAATTTTTAAAAAATGAGACCAATCTTTCAAGCCTTTGGACAAACTCTGAATGAAGCAGTGGATGGTACATTATTTATCGGGAATCAAAGTGGAAACTATGTGCGGTCTTGCTATGAGTGTACCTTTACATCAAGGTAAGAGTGATAGCTTTTCTTTTAGTTTACCCATATGCAGTGCTTCATTTACATATCAGAAAGAAACCACCTCATTAAACCTTTGTGTAACCCTTTATAAATGACTTTTTAAATTTATTTTTTTTATATTTATTTGCACCTAGTACACATCCATTAATATTGATTCAACTTTAGCACCATTCATGTAATTTTTTTGGTCATAAACTGGGAAATTTCAGTCCATTGGACTGACTGATCGATTGATCATATGCCATCAAATCAATGTTAACTCTCAGCAACCATATAAATAAATTTTCTCCAGGATGATCTGTCTCTAATTGAGACCTTTCATCCTTTAAATAATGCAGCCACTTCTGTTTTAATTAAACCCATCTGCCTTAATACTGTTCAACTTCTTCCTTTCAATCACAAAAGACAAAAAGCTAACTATCACTTTTACATTATTTTATTGTCAATACTAAGGCTGGCAACTATACTTGTTATTAGTTTGATCATCTTTATATTTAATCTTAGTGCTATTTTTCATTTTTGTGGAGCTTAGAGATCATTTATATTGTCGGAGTGCAAACAAGAGCGACAAGAATGAGCAATGGGCTGGAAGCTAAAACGTATGAAGAATGGACGCAAGAATTGAGTATGTCTAGTCTAATGAAATGAAGGCCTAGGTATAGTATGACTGCAGTGTTCTGCTATCTGAGGTGCTCCTACAAAGACGAGTGGGTCAAACTATTTTCCAAAGCACCAGAAGGCAGGACAAGAAACAACGGATGGAAACTAATCAAGGAAAAAAGCAACCTAGAAATAAGAAAAAAAATTCCTAACAGTGAGAGCAATCAACCATAGAAGAGCTTGCCTTCAGAAATTGCTTCATCACTGGAGGCTTTCAAAAGGAGACTTCACAATCATTAATCTGAAATTGTCTCCTGCTTGAGCAGGGGGTTGGACTAGAAGACCTTGAGGATCCTTTCAACTCTATTATTCTATGTTCTATGTTAATGTTATCAGCATAACCAGGTCTATCCTTTCTTGTCTTGTCCTCCCCTCCCCTCCTACATCCTCCCCTTTTTTTCCTCCCCCCACCCTCACCTACTCTCACATACCTTACCTTATCTTACCCTTGCCTACCCTACCCTACCCTATCCTATGTCAACTAAAAAGATACTCCATTGGTCTTTTTAGCTGCCAGAAAAAGAGACTGGGGGAAAACAGCGCATTCCTTAAGTGTCTAGATAATCACCTGGAGCGCAAGAAAATTACTTTTGGCTATGGATGTGTCCCATTGGAGAATACACATCCAAGGGGTGGGGGGAAGACCAGGGTCAAGGGGGAAATGTATGAAGTAATTTGGTATCGGCTGCATCCAGCTAACACCAACATGGCCACTTCTAATAAATCAATTTTCTTTTCTCTGAGATGTGGCTAGAGACTTGTGATTTGAATGGGGGGGGGTGGATTTGTTGGAGTCCTGACATCCTATCCTACCTATCCTAACCATCTATCCTAACTGCCTTTATTAGCTATCTGTCAGGATTCCAGCAGTTGCCCTAATTAAGTCATGAGCCTGGAGCCCAACTTCAAAAACTTCAAATAATTTATTAGGAGCGAACATGTCGGCATGACCTGTATGAAGCTGATTCTGAGACACGTAATTCACTGTCACCCTTGACCCTGGTTTCCCCCCACCCCTCTGGGTGTGTATCATAACTCACATTCTTCAACAAAACACGTTTATAGCTGAGAGTCATCAATCACGTTCACCAATTAGAGATTTGCATGGCAGAAATTTCAGTAGCTTCCTTATAATCTTTGCAAGATAAGAATGGAATGCACTTTTGGTTCCAAACTGCTGCATTGCTCTTTCAAATTTCTTCCTCCCCCTCCTCTGTTCATGGCAACTCTAAAGCAGGTGTGGAAATGTTTTATCTTTCAAGCCTAGGGCATGACTATAACTCACATTCTCCTGGCCATTGACTCATTCAGCAAGCTGGTTTTCATTCCTTAAGGCATGACTATAACTCACCTTCTCCTGGTCATTGGCCCAAAGTCACCCAGTTGGCTTTCATAGTGAAAGCAGGACTAGAACTCATAGTTTCTAAAGCAGACCTTAACCACCAAACTGAATTGGCTGATTGTTATTCCTTTTAAAACTACAATCATCTTCTTCCAATCCAGATTTCTTCAATATATACTGAGCAAATTGACTGATGGACACCATCAAGGGTCTTTCTCTAATTAATGAAACACATGTTGATTTCCTTCTTATACTGTTTGGCTTTTTCAACCATTCAATATGCATTAATAACGATGTCTCATGGAATAACAGAGTTGGAAGGAACCTTGGAGATCTTCTAGTCCAACCCTCTGCTTGAACAGGAAACCCTATACCGGTTCAGACAAATGTTTGTCCAATCTCTTTTTGAAACCCTGCAGTGATGGAGCACCCACATCCTCTGAAGGCAAGCTTGATGGCTCTCACCATTAGGAAATTTCTCTTCAGTTTTAGATTACTCCTCTCCTTGGTTAGTTTCTATCCATTGTTTCTCTTCTTGCCTTTTGGTACTTTGGAAAATAGTTTGACTCCCCCACGTCTTTGTAGGAGCTGCTGAAATATTGGAAGACTGCTATTATGTCTCAGTCTTTTCTAAAGCCAGCCTGAACACCTGCCGCTTCTAATCTTATCAATGGACAATCCTAAACATTATTCTGCTACAATGTGAAATTAAGATATTGCGTGATCAATTCAATTAAATCTGTTTTCTTTAGTGTTTGATATGCTGAGTGATCTCTTCCAGTGTGAGGTCCACTGTGTTGTCTATGTTGCTCTCCCAATTTGTTGGCATAGTGCAGTGATGGCTAACCTTTTCATCTTGGTGTGTCGAAAATCGGGAAAAAGTGTAGCCTTCCTCGGGTCGTGTGTCACTTCAAGAAATATCAATTATTTGGTTTATGACGGACTGGGCTGGGGTGATCACACAGGGCTGTGAAACTCGTCTCCCTGGTCTCAGGGCTGCAGGTGCAGGATGTGGGATCGGAAGACCACCTTACAGGGCTGTGAACCTCATGGATCTCCTTTCCTCCTGTAGCGTTCTGAGGTAATGAAACTGACAAACCTCAGTTTATGGCGGTTAAAACTGGTTCTCTTCTGCAAAGATCTTGCGGCAGCGGTGACACCACGCCTCCACGCAACAAGCAGGGAGCAGGGATTGGAGCAGAGCACAGGCAGCCTCTAAATGTGCAGGTTTTCCCCACACCAACAGGCGTGTCAGTCAAAGTGCCTCGGCATGTCACGAGTGACACGCGTGTCATAGGTTAGCCATCACTGGCATAGCATGACCCGCTGGCATCCTTCACCATACCAATTATGAATTCAAAGATTCTTTGGAAGGCCTCCCTTGTTTTTCCATGTCTGTTTCCCTATTCAACATCTTCCACAGATATTGTTGTAATCCTGTTTCTTGCCCATTCTAACATCTCTCTGAAATTCTTTATGAAGTTCTTTCTTGAAATCGTTGGCTACGCTTTCTCCTTCTTAGCAATTTCCATAGTTCAATCTGACATCTAGTTTGCATTCTTGCGTTCCTTGTTCTTTCACAATCTCTTTTCATATACATCCTTAATGACTTCTTTGATTTAATTCTACACTTCCTCTTGTTCCCAATGAATGAAATTCAGAACTTCAAAGCGACTTCTGTAAGAAAGAATAAAAAGGAGCTTCCAATTTGATGTGCAAAAAATACGACAAAGTTATCTCTTACTCTATGATTATAAGAATATATATGTGTGTCTCACTTTTTCTATTATCTCTTCCCTCCCTAGTCACTGAAACTTCAAGTCATGTGCATTTTCCCCCATTTCAGGAAAAAATAAAGTACTCTACAAGGGGTTTTCATTCAACTATAAATTTAGATATTGTCTTTTAGCCATCTTTAGAAGGTCCATCATCTTTATGCACTATTCCTTCATTGTGAGTAATGTCAAATGTTTCCAATTTTGAACATAGAATATAAACATTGAATATTGAACAGTATGGTAGTCTTATAAACAGCAAATGTAAACAACTATTGAAAGACTACAAAGTTCTACACTCATATTCAATTTCCTGGTATGAAACGGATTCCTGATTTCATTGAAATAAGCTCCAGTGGGATGATGTAATTGACATTTTGCTGAATCAAAATCTAACACTAATCACAAACCCAACCCTAAATTTAACTCTAACCCTAACTAAAACCATAATCCTAACCTCGACCCTAACCCCAACCCCAATGATTAACTTAACTCCAAACCTAAACTCAACCCCAATCCTAACTCTAATCCCAACCACAAAGCTAACCCTAACCTCTAACTCCAACATTAGCCCCACCCCAAACCCTACTCCTAACCCCAACTCTAACCCCTAACTCTAAACTAAGTCAAAATCTAAACCTAAACATAAGCCTAACCTTAACCCCAACCCCAACCGCAATCCTAACCCCAACCCTAACCCAAACACTAGCCTCACCCCAAACCCAAACCCAAACCCAAACCTAACCCTAACCCTAACCTAACCCTAACTCAACGCTACCCTCACCCTAACCCCCAAATCCTAACACTAACCCTTATCTCTTACCCTAACTGTTCTGACCTAGGTTTCACAAAATCACAAATCATCTCCTTGTCCCAACAAAATCCCTTTTATTAGGCTAATGCGAATTCCTGTCATTCACATCCAGCAAAATCCTGGCAAACAGTGTTTCAAGGGTGAATTACAACCACAGACCTTATCAGACTTGGAGAGTTGCCAGGCCAATAGCTTCCAAGTGCAACACTGTACAAGAAAATACTTGGCAAGGAGTCTCTTGAGAGACACGAACGAATCTTCACACTAATGAAATGAACTAATTGTCTCCTGCAAACATCCCCCCTTTCACACTTTATTTCCTATGGGAGGGGCCATTCACCATCCACCTGAGCCTTTACTCCTGAGTCAACCGTTGTTCCTTAACTGTTCCCTTCTCCTGGCAGCTCTGCACATGCGCACACTGGTAACAGGCTCCATCTGTTCTTTTGCCCCACTTATCTCCGACTCCGAAGGCAGCTGATAACTGTCAGATGGCCCTGGCCCCATCTCTGCCTCCAATGCAGAGAACTTGTCAGAGCCTTCCCCAGACTCCAGGACTGGCCTATGTCCCCTCACCCAACCTCCTCACTCTCCAAGTCTGTCACCAGCTCCACTGGCTGCTGGCGGGCCACAACATTAACCCTAATCCTAAAGGTAATCTTAACACAAACCCAAACTCCAACTCTAAGACTAAGACTAACCCTAGGGTTGATGGCAACATATCCATTTTATCATTAATGATAGTTGAGAATCCACATTTTAGTGCAAATTTCAGTGGCGCACATACTTGAGCATAATTTAAGCAGATTGTAAATATTTGGGTATCTTTTTCAAGCTGTGTCAGATAGTGTGTTACAAAATCTGAAGTCTTGTGAAGTTTCAAAATACCATATGGTTTCACCCTCAGTTTCACTTGAGAAGAGAGCATGTACAATATTTTTTTCAAGCCAGGTAATGAATGCATTTCTTAACTACACCTGCCATGCATAAGATAAGTGTTCTTCCTCATTTTCTTCCTTCTAAAAAAGAAATTTGTGCTCTGTTAAGGAGCCATGGTGACACAGTGGTTAGAATGCATCTTTGCAGTCTAATTCTGCCAACTGTCAGCAGTTTGATCCTTACTGGCTCGAGGTTGACTCACCCTTCCAACCTTCTGAGGTAAGTAAAATGAGGACCCAGCTTGTTGGGAACAAGATGCTGACTCTGTAAGCCATTTGGAGAGGGCTATAAAGTACTGTGAAGCAGTATATAAGTCTAAGTGCTAGGGTCTGGATGGCACAGTGGTTAGTTAGAATGCAGTATTGTCAGCTAACTCTACCCACAGTCTGAAGTTCCATCCTGAACAACTCAAGGTCAACTTCCAAGGTGAGTAAAAGAAGGACCCATATTGTTGGGGACAATGTGCTGACTTTGTAAACTGCTTAGAGAGAGCTGTAAAGCACTGTAAAGTGGTCTATAAGTCTAACTGCTATTTCTATTGCTATTAAGATGTTGAAAGGAAAGCTCCATGGTTGATTTGTGTTGAGATTCTTCCCTTCGAAAGCCTTTTGACCTTGAATTTCCTTCCTCCCTTATGAGTCACTTGATCATCAGTTATGAAGCTTTGAATATTTGAATCTTATTTTGGATATATTATGTAATGATGGAGCTTTCAAGAAAAGGGTATAATGCTCGGAAAGGAAGAAGGAAAAAGAAGATGAATTCAATTATAGTGTTGATGGGTGCACCTGGAATACCCAAATGACAAGGTTAGATCTGTGAGGTCCTTGGTACTCTCTGAGCTTGTTTGTTTTCTTGCAGACATTTCATTACCCAATTAGGTAACATCATCAACACACTGAAATATACTATGATTGCTGAAGATTGTTGCTATTCAGTTGCTAAGTTGTGTCTAATTCCTCCCATTGACCATAGCATGCCAAGCCCTCCTGTCCTCCACTATTTCCCAGAGTTTGCCTAAATCCATGTTCATTGTGATGATGTCACTACCTAACCATCTCATCCTCTGCTGTCCCCTTCTCCTTTTGCCATCTTTCCCAAAATCAGGGTCTTCTCCTAGGAGTCCTCTCTTCTCATTAGGTGGCCAAAACTTTTGAGGTTCAGCTTCAGGACCTGTCCTTCCAAAGAAGAGTCAAGGTTGACTTCCTTTAGTGTTGACTGATTGGATCTTCTTGCAGTTCAAGGAACTCTCAAGAGCCTTCTCCAGCACCACAATTTCTTCATCCCTACTGCCTGCTTTTTTTTTTTTTTATTCATATTAAAATCAAGGCCCTAAAATTCATGGAATTTGTAATGAAAAAGAAGGAAGGAAGAGCAGGAAGGAAGGAAGGAAGGAAGGAAGATAGAAGTAAAGGAAGGAAGGAAGGAAGGAAGGAAGGAAGGAAGGAAGGAAGGAAGGAAGGAAGGAAGGAAGGAAGGAAGGAAAGAAAGATCAGAAAAAGAAAGGAAGGAAGGAAGGAAAGAGAGAAGAGAGGAGAGAGAGAGAGACAGAGACAGTGACAGAGAGACAGAGAGACAGAGAGAATATAATCAAATCAAATGCTGTTGAAACTGTAAGAAGGTGACAAGGTGACAAGAAATAACACAATCCAGAAAGGAAGAGGAGAAAACTTTGTGGCATCAAGGCTTGTCTATCAAAACAAGCTAATTCTGTATTCGTCTTTCTAAACAACTGGGAGAGAACATTTCATCTTTTAAAAGAAATGTTTGAAATGAAGAACAGCTCTATGATCAAAATGCATGTGATTCACCTGTAGCTAGATCTTTTATCTCCCTGAACTGCACCCATTGGTGGCTAATGGACTAGAAACTTTCATAGTCTCTTGTGCCCGATAGAGCTCATCCCTTTAGGCTAAGGTATAATGCATTGCTATGAGAACCACAATTGACTCTGTAGTCTATTCACTATTTCTTTTGGGGCATTGAATTGAAAAATAAATCTTATAGTTTTAAATATACATTCAATTTGGGAGTCTGCATGTCTGTGTAAAAGGAGGAGGAGGAGGAGGAGGAGCAGGAGGAGAAGAAATAATTAACAATGAGTTATAGTTTCCTTTATTGCAAACTGTTTTCCATGATTGTCTGTATATTTTTAGCTTCCTACAATATATTGTAGAGTTTTTCTGTCTGTTCTGCTCTGCTCTGCTCTGTTCCATTCTATTCCATTCATCCCAGGAGAACCTATATCACTTCAGACAAATGGCTGTTCAGTTTCTTTCTAAAAGCCTCCAGCCAGGGTTGGAGCACCCACAACTTCTGAAGGCAAGCTGTTCCATTGGTTGATTGCTCTAACCATTGGGGGTTTTCACCTTAGTTCTAGGACGCTTCTCTCTTTGGTTAGCTTCCATCAGCTGCTCCTTGTCTTGTCTTTTGGCATTTTGAGTTTAAGAGGAATCAAAGGTCTCCTAGCAAAATATGTCAAGAGAGGTTTGCATATCCTGAAACAACTTATCCTTCTTCTATACAAAAGGGAAGTTTACTTAAATCTGGCAATGAGACAACATCAAACTACTACAACACCTGCCCCTTTTAGATCCTTGAGAAGGATTTGACAGGTGGACTAAAATGCCAAATCCAGTCTGAACATCTGACTGACAACCTGGCCAACCAGACTTCTATTTATTTATTAAACAAATTTACATGGCTGCCCAACTCACACACGGCAAGCAAAATTTTTTGAGGCTCTTGCATGTTTTGCGATTCTGCAGAGGACCATCCCAAGAATATCAGTTCTGTTTATTAGGGATTCCCAAACGTGTTGGGTTGATGGGCCCATGGAAAATGCTGCAGACTTGAGGGTGCTTTCACAAGATGGCTCGTGGGGGCCAGTTCATTCACAGAGCAGCTGCCATGTTTGTTGCAATGAGCTTCAAAGCTTCAAAGATTTAGCAGAATGCTACAAGCCATATGATCTTCCTGATGTTCCTTATGATTCTTCGTTACCTTCATCCTGTAGCTTTCATCCCTCCTTTCCTCTGTCTTTTCTTTATAACCTTCCTTCCTTCCTTCCTTCCTTCCTGCCTGCCTCCTTTCCCCTCCCCTTCCCCTTCCCCTTCCTTCCTTTCTCCCTCCCTCTCCTTCATTCCTTCCTTCATCCCTCCCTCCCTCCCTTTCATTCCCTTCTTCCTTTGTCCCTCCTCCCTTCTCAGCTTTCTTTCTTTCCTTGCTTCCTCCCTCCCTTTTTCTTTTCTTT
Organism: Notechis scutatus; assembly: GCF_049901735.1. NCBI lineage: Eukaryota > Metazoa > Chordata > Lepidosauria > Squamata > Elapidae > Notechis > Notechis scutatus. The sequence continues at coordinate 262,415,158 of NC_142010.1, read as the reverse complement.
TCTCTTCTCTTCTCTCTTCTCTCTTTTTTCTTTGCTTTTTTCTTTTTTCTTTTCTCTTTTCTTTCTTTCCTTCCTCCTTCCTTCCTTCCTTCTTTCCATCTCTTTTCTACCTCCTTTCCTCCCTCCCTCCCTTGCTTGCTTTCTTCCCTCCATCCTTTTCCTTCTTTCTTTCTTTCCTTCCTTCTTTCCATTTCTTTCCTTCCTCCCTCTCTCCCTTCTTTGCTTTCTTTCCGACATCCTTTTCCTTCCTTCCTTCCTTCCTTCCTTTCCTTCCTTCCTTCCTTCCTTCCTTCCTTCCTTCCTTCCTTCTTTCCTTCTCTTCTCTTCTCTTCTCTTCTCTTCTCTTCTCTTCTCTTCTCTTCTCTTCTCTTCTCTTCTTTCCTTTTTCCCCTCCCTCTTCATTCTCCTTTCTTCTTCCTTCCCCACTTTCCTTCTTTTTATTTTTCTTTGTCTTTCCTCTTTCCCTTTCTCTTTCCCTCTCCCTTCTTGCATGCTCAAGTGCAAAAAGGGGAAACATTTCTCCTTTTGTTTTGTTTTTAGTTTGTTTTGCTAGCCCTCTGCCAGTGAAAATACCCTCCCCAGGCCCCATTTTTGGCCACAACAGCCTCCTTCAGCCCTCTGTCAGCAAAAACAGAGATCAGGGGGCTGTGCACAGACATGATAGCCATCTTCCAATCCTTGAAGGTCTGCTACAGGGAAGAGGGTATTGATTTATTCTCCATAGCATCTGAGGGCAGGACAATGGGTAGAAGTTCCTCAGATAGAGGTCCAACTTGGAAATAAAGAGGAATTTCAATCAATTTATCAATGGAAGAAATTGCCTTTTGGACTTGTGGTGCTCCATCAATGGAGGCTTTCAAGATTGGACAATCATTTATCCAGGATGATACAACAAATTTTTGCCTTGGGCAAGGGGTTGGATTAGAAGACCTCCAAGGTACCTTCCAACTCTGTTGTCCTGTTAAATGTGAAGTGTAATTCATCCAGCCCTGTGATTTTATGAATATTTGGAAGCTTAAATAGTGAGAACAATCAACCCATGGAACAGAAGTTGCCTTCAGAAGTTGTGGGAGTTTCATCACTGGAAGTTTTCAAGAGGAGACTGGACTGCCATTTGTCAGAAATGGTGTAGGGTCTCCTGCCTGGCGGGGGTTTGGATTAGATGACCTACAAGATCCCTTCCAACTCTGTCAATCTGTAATATCTGTAATAAATTGGTTCACCATGAAATGAGTCATGTAGTAACGGGTGTTTCAAGATTTGCCTATGTAAAACCATCTCCAAAAGTTGTCCCTGACTTATACATTTTTAATGTGACAGATGAGAGAAAGTATTAAACACATTGGAAGTAATCGTATTTAATCAGATTAATTTTAAATTAAATCAGAATTAGCCTTTATCCTGTTCACCTTCAAGAATGCACCTGCCATACACCATGAGTCAAACTGTCAGATTTCTTTTGGCTGGTTAAGCAAGAAATTGCAAGGATAGCCTTCCAAGGATAACAAAACTTTGGTAAGTGGGTGTATTTTATTTTATTTTGTTTTATTGTTTTGTTTTATTTTATTTTATTATCTATTTTTTTAATTATTTTTTTATTTTGTTTTATTAAATTATTTTATCCTATTTTATGTCTATTTTACTTTATTGTTCTATTTTATTATTATTTTATATTTAATTTAATGAAATTCTGCTGTGAGCCCCTACAGGGCTTTGTTACATAGGATTGGCAGATCTATAAATCTTCTGAATAAATAAATAGAGGGTGGCAAAATAAAAGAATTCCTGTGTATCAGATATAAACCTTTATTACAGTAAAATCAAAGTCCAGATTTGTAATGAGTTAGAAAGAGTTATTCCACTTTTTGGGAGAAAGAGGAAGCTGTTCTTTGATTCCAGGCTGTCCATCTTTTTGCTACCTAAACTTTTATTGTTATGCTTCATTGCACAATCAACCAGATGTTTAAACTGGATTTGGCATTTTTGTCTATCCATCAAGTCCTTTCCAAAGACCTGTGATAGACAGATCTGGAGGTTTGATGGTGTTACATAAAGATATTGTCGCAGGATGTCAGCTGTTCCGAATAAAGTTGCCTTTTGCAATTGATAGATGGCAAATTTGTCAATGCTGATGGTCTTCAAGGGGAGCTCCAGTTGTCCCAATGGTGCTTTTTCAAATAATAACTGGACTTGTTTTTTCCTTGAAAATGTTTTGCTTCTCACCCAAGAAGCTTCTTTGGTTCTGAGCATGAGAACTGAAGAAGGCCCCTGGGATAGACAATAGAATAGAATAGAATAGAATAGAATAGAATAGAATAGAATAGAATAGAATAGAGAATTTGAAGGGACCTTGGAGGTCTTCTAGTCCAACCCCCTGCTCAGGCAGGAAACCCTATACTATTTGGTTGTCCAATCTCTTCTTAAAAATTTCCAGTGTTGGAGAATTCACAACTTCTGGAAGCAAGTCGTTCCATTGGTTAATTGTTCTCATTGTCAGGAAATTTATCCTTAGTTTTAGGTTGCTTCTCTTTTTGATTAGTATCCCATCCATTACATCTTGTACCTTCTTTGTCTTGTCTGTCTGTCTGTCTGTCTGTCTGTCTGTCTGTCTGTCTGTCTGTCTGTCTGTCTGTCTGTCTATCTATCTATCTATCTATCTATCTATCTATCTATCTATCTATCTATCTATCTATCTATCTATCTATCTATCTTATTTATTTTTATTTTACTATTATCTTGTACTTCCTTCAGGTGTTTTGGAGAATAGCTTGACTCCCTCTTCTTTGTGGCAGCCCCTGAGATGTTGGAACACTCCTATCATGTCACCCCTAGTCCTTCTTTTCATCAAACTACACATACCCAATTCCAGCAACTGTTCTGTATATGTTTTAGCCCCCAGTCCCCTAATCATCTTTGTTGCTCTTCTCTGTATTCTTTCTAGAGTCTCATTTTTTTTAAAATCGTGGCGACTGAAACTGGATGCAGTATCCCAAGTGTGGCCTTACCAAGGCATTATAAAGTGGTGTTGACACTTCACGTGATCTTAATACTATCGCTCTGTTTATGCAGCCCAGAACTGTGGGGATCAGCCCAGAACTGTGTGTTTCGCATCTGTAGCACACTGCCAGATGTTGACGTTTTGTGATATCAAAGGTATGGTCACAGGATGTCATCTGTTTCGAGTAGAGCTGCCTTTTGGACCTTTTGACTGATGGTAAATTTGTCAATAGCAGTGGTGTTCAAGGGATGCTCCAATTGTTTTGGGTTTGTATTTTGTTATTATTATTTGGCCTTCCCATCAGCAAAGAATATTGCCTATAATATTGAGCTGCCTGTACTTTTCTCTGCAGCTTTCTTGACATGACTCCTTTCTTCCTTGGGTAGAAAGAGAAAACCTGGCCCAAATTCACAGTTGGATTCATCCCTGGGAGGAATACAAATTACCATCTCTTGGATTTTAGCCTTCTGCCTTCATTACTAGACCAAGCTAGTTCATTAACTCTTTGGGGAGAAAAGTTAACACAGGTAGTTGTGATGACCTGGGGTGTGGCAGAGAGGCAATACAGCCAGATAATAGGTATGAGTCCTTTTATTTGCTCCAACTATGCCCCAATGTTCCGTTTACTCTCCGGCATAGAGAAAAGCTCTCCCATGAACCTGCAACAGCTTCTGACTGCAGATACTCCAATCCAAACACTGTAAGCAGAATGACTGCAATCAATCACTCCAGCAGGGCAAGATAATGAGTCCAATAATTCCAGCAAGGCAAGATAAGCACACAGAAGCACAACAATAATTCAAACAGTCAGGAGGAATGCCAGAAATGCAGACAAAAACTCTCAGCACTAGATGAATTCAGCATTTGTTCCTGACAAACACCCCTCCCAACCACCTCTCCTTTAAACTCCATCCCCAGGTGGGTCTTGTGAAGGGAATTGGGGCCCTTTCCTTCCTCATAAGTCATGCCACCCAAGTTGTTCTCTGTTGTGTTCTTCTCCATTCTTCCCTGCATGCCCTAGGATGAGGAGGGAGTGGACTTTGGTCTTCCTCTGAACCACCTCTTCCTTGTCCTACCTCTTCCCTGCTCTGCCCAGCCTGACTTTGCCCTTCCCCAGTTTCCTCCACAGCCAACGGAGCCACTCTCCTGCTCTCTGTCAGCTGTTCATCTTCCCCCTCAGATTCAGGCTATGATGAGGACATGACAGGTAGTCCTTGACTTGCAACAGTTCATTTAGTGACCGTTCAAAGCTAGAAAAAAGGAACTCATGACCATTTTTCACACTTACAACCATTGCAACATCCCCATGGTCACGTGGTCAAAATTCAGACAGTTGGCAACCATTATCATGATTGTAATGTCCTAAGATTATGTGATGACCTTTGGCAACTTTCTCACCAGCTGTTCTGACCCAACCAGTTTCCCAAAGAGCAAACACAGACAATGGCAGCAGCCCCCACCTTTTAAGGTTTAATAACAAATTCTGTTCTGAAGGCTGCTTTCCACTAATTAGCTCCGACAAGAAAGAGCTTTGCCAAGTTGTTTGTCAATGAGGCCAAAAACTCAGAGATAAGAACTAATTTACAAGATTTTCCAAATACGAACTAAGATGTCCACAAGTTGAGCTTCAGAGCTTCTTTGCTATCTGCAAAGAACACTTTTCCAAACCTGGCTTTTATCCTCTTGAGGGAGGGGCCATTGCCTTGCAGCCTTACTCCCGAGTCGCCTGTGCTGATGTCATTGTTCTTTCCTCCGAGAAATCCTTCATGCACGTGCATTTGGCACAGGCTCCTCGGGAGCCTCCTCATCACTGCTGCCAGCCCCCACAATCTCTGAAGGCAGCAGTCCACTCCCGGATGGTCCCGGCCCTTCATCAGAGTCCTCGCTCTCCTCAGCCGTCTGCACCTGCTGCTGGCTAACCACAACACCAGCAAAGTCAATGGGGAAACCAGATTCACTTAACAACCATGTGACTAACTTAACAGCTACAATGATTCACTTAACAACCATGCCAAGAAGTGTTAAAATGGGTTTAAATGACCCGTCAGGGTTCCAACAGATGCCCTAATTCATTCATGAGCCTCGAGCCAAGTTTCAAAAGAAATCCAATTATTTATTAGGAGCAACATGTCGGCACTTTCCCAAGTGCAGTCGGCTCTGCCCCAAATAATTTACTGCCCACCTATGACTCTGTTTTCCCCCTCCTCCCAGGATGTGTCATAAATCGCATTCTCCAACGGAGCACTTTTGCAGGCTGTAGAAAACACGCCTCTCCAGCTGGCTCTAGTAACCTGGCATACAATCTGGAGAAAGGTATGCATGGAATATGCTTCTGGTCATAGCAATCCAGCTGGTCCATCAGTTCTCCCACTCTCCTGCCTATGGCAACTTGAAAGCAGTCCAAGAATGCTTTGTGAGTTGATACCAGGAGGTGAATGAAAGCTCACTAGGCCCCTTTCTTCAGCTACACCATTTTGGAGGAGGACAAGAGAAAGGGAAACATTGGAGGGGAAAAAAAGGCTTCGTCATTCTTTAGTTTGAGTGACACTCCAATAAGACCACCTTGATCCTTTCACTTTATGAGCAAGTTAATTTGGAGAAAGAAATCCCCAAGGCATTGAAGTACTTGGAACTACACGTGAAATACATCGCAAACTCTGATGGTGGGCTTAAAGGAGAGATACGTCACGCTAGAATTCGTAAGAACAGATTGTCCCAAAAATAATGTCTGTGGAATTCTGGTACTTTCCATTCCTCCTCCAAATAAATCATCTGACTGTTTGGGGGGGAGAAATGTAGATGTTTTCCAAACGAAAACCTTCTGGTGTGAAAAGTTTTGTGACCCTAATCCTAACCCTTCCATGATTATTTTCTCTCTCCCTCCCCTCCACTCTCTCCTGAAGTCTCCCTTCCTTTTAATTTTCCTTTCTTCTCTCCCTTCCTTACCCTCCCCTCTCTCCTGAAGTCTCCCAGCCAGATCATATCCCTTCCTTTCCCTGGATTCTTTTGTACCTCCATTCCTTACCCTTCCCTCTCTTCTAAAATCTCCCTTTCTCCTTCCATTCCCTTCACTTTCCCTTCCCTCTTCCTTTCCCTTCCTTTTCCTTTCCTCTCTCCCTTCCTTATCCTTCCCTCTCTCCTGAAATCCCCTTCTCCTTCCCTTCCTTCCCTCTTCCTTTCCCTTCCTTCCTTTTCCTTTCTCTCTCCTTCCTTATCCTTCCCTCTCTCCTGAAATCCCCATCCAGATTCCCTTCCCTTCCTTTCCTCTTCCTTTCCCTTCCCTTCCTTTTCCTTTCCTCTCTCCCTTCCTTATCCTTCCCTCTCTTCCTGAAATCCCCTTTCTCCTTCCCTTCCCTTCCTTTCCCTTCCCTCTTCCTTTCCCTTCCTTCCTTCCTTCCTTTCCTCTCTCCCTTCCTTATCCTTCCCTCTCTCCTGAAATCCCCCTTTCTCCTTCCCTTCCCTTCCCTTCCCTCTTCCTTTCCCTTCCTTCCTTTTCCTTTCCTCTCTCCCTTCCTTATCCTTCCTCTCTCCTGAAATCCCCCTTTCTCCTTTCTCCTTCCCTTCCTTCCCTTCCCTCTTCCTTTCCCTTCATTTTCCTTTTCCTTTCCTCTCTCCCTTCCTTATCCTTCCCTCTCTCCTGAAATCCCCCTTTCTCCTTCCCTTCCCTTCCTCTCTGCTTGAACATACACTGGCTGACCCCAATATCTGATCCCCGGGATGCTTTTCACAAACCAGAGAAATATCCTCATCTCTCTCTTTCTCCAGGTCATTCTTCATAAGATGAGAATCCAGATCAAATCAATTCACCAGATTTGAACTTTAGACGACCACTCTATCACGAGACAGAAATGCTATGTTATTCTTTGAAACCTTTGTCTCCAATAACTGTACAGCAGTTATATGTCCTTGCTTCTCTCTCTCCCCCTTCTCCCCTCTTTCTCACAGAGAGAGAGAGAGGGAGAGGGAAGGAGAGGGAGAAAGAGAGAGGGAGGAGAAAGGAAAGGGAGGTGAGAGAGGAGAGGAGAGGCAAGGAGGAAAGAGCAGAGTGAGAGAAAGAGACAGAGAAGGGGATAGAGAGATGGGAGAAAGAGAGAGGAGAGAGAGATGGGAGAGGGAATAGAAAGAAAGAGAGAGGGGAGAGAGAAAGAAGAGAGAGACATGGGAAAGGAGAGGAGAGGCAAGGAGAGGAGAGAGAGAAAAAGAAACAGAGGGGAGAGAGAGATTGTGTGTGTGTGTGTGTGTGTGTGTGTGAGAGAGAGAGAGAGAGAGAGAGAGAGATGGGAGAGGAGAGGAGAAGAGAGAGGAGAGAGAGGAAAGAGAGGGGTTTTTTGGTAATACGTTGGTAAACTTATAAAAGACCTTTTCATTGCAGCTTCTTTATTTCCAAAGGCAAAAAGTCCCAAGTAGAGAATGGGCCAAATTCCTTCATCTGCCTAGTGAGCCAACAACAGCCTTATCACCTGCAATTTTCTTTACAGGATTTTTCATATTTGGGAGTATTTCATCTAAGTCATCACTCTTTGGGCTGTCCTGTTTGAATCATCTGCTGTGATATTGCTATCAGTTGGAAATGGTGTTGTCAACATTTATGTCAACTCTGGGGTTGTAATTTCTTGACAGTAATGTTCCTTGCTTGATTAAAAACACTCTGTGTTCAATTTGAAAGAGGGTTGTATATCAGTTATTATTATTATTTTTTATTTTTAAGCTCACGAAATCCCAGGTGAAGAATGATTTTTTTCTACCTGCTGGTACCTACCACAGATGGATGTCTATCTGTTCTGGGTTCCACCCTTGCTTCAAATTTGACTAGAAAGGAAATCATGAATGAGGAGTATCATCCTATCTCTTCTTGAATTCACATACTGTTTTCCTGATGTTCTCATGACCATTTTCACATTGAATAAGAGTTGGAAGGGACCTTGGAGGTCTTCTAATCCAATCCCCTGCTCAGGCAGCAAACCAGTGGTGGGATTCAGCCAGTTCGCACCAGTTTGGAAGAACTGGTTATTAACTTTCTGAGCAGTTTGGTGAACTGGTTGTTGGAATAAATCATTAGGGCAGATAACTGGTTATTAAATTATTTGAATCCCACCACTGTAGCAAACCCTATACCATATAACAGATTTAAACAGATTAACATAGTTGGAAGGGACCTTATAGGTCTTCTAGTCCAACCAAGTTGTTCCATTGATTAATTGTTCTAGTTCTCAGAAAAAATAGTTCTAGGTTGCTTCTCTCTTTGATTACTTTCCATTCATTGTTTCTTGTCCTGCCTTCAGGAGCTTTGGAGAATAGGTTGATCCCCTCTTCTTTTGGGGCAGCCTCTCAAATATTGGCTGCTATCATGTCATGCCCTAATCCTTCTTTTCATTAAACAAGACATATCCAATTTCTGCAACCGTTCTTCCTATATTTTAGCCTCCAGATGCCTATTCATCTTTGTTGCTCTTCTCTGTACTCTTTCTAGAGAAACTCTCTTTCTATTTTTTTTTTTTTACATAGTGGCAACCAAAACAGGATGTAATATTCTAAATGTGGTCTTACTAAGGCTTTGTAAAGTGGTACTAACACTTCATGTGATCTTAATTGGGCCCAACGCTTGCTGTCTTCAACTCTAAGCTATCTGCAGATAGAAATCCCCAACATGGTTCTCTCAGCAATCAAGTTCACACCACCCGCCAAATCCCAAATCTAATTTACATCTAAACATATAAAGTTAAATGTCTATGGAGAATCTCAGTCATCCAGGTCATGGTTGTCCCAAAGGTGCTTTCTCAAGAGGCAACTGGACTTTCTTGTTTTTGTTTTTTTCTTTTGAAGACATTTCACTTCTCATCCAAGAAGCTTCTTCAGCTCTGATTGGATGGTGTGGTCACTTGAGTAGTGCAAATGGGCGTGAAGCCTTCTTGGAACTGCTGTAAGGACTGTGTTGTGTAGCTGTGCTTTCTGCAGCGAGCATATATTAATCCTTTCATTCCCCACCATCCAGCCAGAGCTGAAGAAACTTCTAGGATGAGAAGCAAAATGTCTTCAAAGGAAAACCAAAAAGTCCAGCTGCCTCTTGAAAAAAGCACCTTTGGGTCTAAAGTTAAATCTAAATCTAACCCACAATTGTTGTAACATGTGGTGTCCAGACAATTGCAGGCAGTTCTTGATGTACAATTACAATTGAGCCCAATATTTCTGTTCCTAAATGAGACAGTTGTTATGTTTTTTTGGGCATGTCTCATTTTACAAAGACCTTGCTTTGCAATGGAAATTCTCACCCCCATTGTAAGTTGAAACCTATATGTCGCTCTGCCTTTTTTGTTAACTATTAACATTTTGATAAGTTTAATGAGCAGCTGGTATATGATGTTTTTTAAAAAATATATATTTTGAACGTATATAAATAAGCAGATTTGGGTTAGTCTTAGTATCTTTTTGCACCATTTCAGCTTCTTCTGAATGTTCACTTCCCAATAAGAGTTCTGTTGCTCCAGGCTACCTATATATATATATTTCTTTTTCCTTTGTGACTTGATTTTTGTTTTGTTTTTCTTTTCTTTTCAAATCATCCCTAAGCCTTTGGGGGTAACAATCTTAGCTTCTTCTGCTGTTCTCCATTTCTGATCCTCGGGGAGAACATAACACTAAAGCGTGTATTTTTAGCATTCTCCTTTTAGAAGTCCTGAACTGTTCTGAGCCCCGTTCAGCTTCTTAGGCCACGGATTCTTAGCTACAATGGCTTTTCTTGAACATTACTCTGAGTTTACTAAAATCCCGTTTTCTGACATCTAAGATTTGCATTTGGCAATGATCCGACTTAGTTTCGCTTGAAGTCAAGAATAAGTGCATGAATGGGTCACTTTACCCTCAGCCGCTGAATTACTACTAGAAGCTCTGGTGGTACAACATTAAGATTTGTTGAATTTGCAGAATCAGTACACAGAATTGGATGTTGCCAATATTTCGTGTCAGGTAGCCCATGAGATTTCTGTGTGATGTTGAATTTTGGGGGTATATTCAGGGGTGGAATTCAGTCCATTTGGACTGGTTCAGATGAACCAGATGTTAAATTTGCATCTGGTTTGCTGAACCAGGAGTTGAACCAACTGGCTGGCCCAGCCTAGCCTGCCCAGGCATCTCCATGCGGCCTGTTTTGGATGATGAAAAATGTAGGGTTTGCGCAGCGGCTCTGGGAGGGTGAAAAGTGGGTCTTATGGAAATTCAGAAACGGGCCTGTTTCCAGCTTCCGGAGGGCCTCTGGAGCCCAGGGAGGCCATTTTTGCCCCCCCAGAGACCTGAGGGAAGCCTCTGGATTCTGGGGAAGGCGGAAAATAGCCTTCCCAGAAGCTCCAGAAACTGGGCAGTGAACCAGTTGGTGGGATTTTTGAATCCCACCCCTGGGTCTATTCTCAGTGAGAATATGGGACGGTAGTTCAGGCACCAGCCTGGACATCAGAAGACGGTGAGTTCTAGTCCTGCCTTAGTTACAAAAGCTACCTAAGTGACCATGGACAGTCTCTCTTTCTCTCATCCCGAGGGAAAAGGCAATTACAAACGGCTTCTGAAATATTTATTTCTTTACTTATATTCTGCTTTTATTGTTTTTATAAACAACTCAGGGTACCAAACCAATCTAATACCCCCACCTCTTCCTATTTTTTCCCATAATAGCAACCTCATCTCTGAGGTGAATTGGGTTGAAAAAGAGCGACTCACCCAAAGTCACTCATCTGACTTTCATGCCTAAGGCAGGACTAGAACTCACCATCTCCTGGCGATTGGCCCAAAGTCACCCACCTGGCTTTCATGCCTAAGGTGGGACTAGAACTCCCAGTCTCCAGCTTGGTGCCTTAACTTCAAGACCAAATTTTTTTTTAATAAGACCAATGTTTCCTAAGAAAGGAGCAGGAACTTATCCAGGGAGTTGCCAGCAGTCACTACTGATTCAAAACACACACACACACACACACACACACACACACAATTTATGTGTGTGTGTGTGCGTGTTGATATTGCAATACCCGATTTACAAAGGCTTCAGCACAGATTCTGAGTGAGAGAAAAAATTGGCAATGGATCTGTGTGTTCTTTGCCACCTCAAAGAACAGATATTACCCAGAGGCTCTAACATCTGACGGAACATATTACTTTTAAGAAATCTCCTTGATTATTATTTTTTTCTCCTAATTCATTAAAAAAATAAAATCGGTTTTCGAGGCAGGAGAAGATGAATGTTAAAAAAATGATCCGCATGGCTTTGTACTTTTATAGAGATGGAGGAATATGTGCATGTCATACCAAGTTTTTTCTTCTTTCCTTAAACAGGAACCCGGTTCACATATAAATAATATTCTGCTTGGAAAATGTGAGAATCCACAACTGTTTTTCATCTGACTTCAACAAATGGAGAACTATTGGAAAAAAATATATATATATATATATATGGATCTCTGATCTTATATATGTTAATGGCAGCAAGACTACTGTATGAACAAAAATGGAAGGATATTTCAATTCCCACCATGGACAAATGGCTACAGAAGTGGATGGAGTTGGCAGAGATGGCTAAATGGACCATTTGGATCAAAATAAAGAATATAAATACTTTTATTGCTACATGGAAACCACTTCTGGACTTTGTGCTTGAGGTGGGGGGGGGGAATGAAATTTTGATTTCAGGTTTTAATTATTAGATTGATTTGTCATTATAGAAATTGATACTTTATACTAGTATGGAAAAGTATAAAGTTGAGGTTCAATGTTATTGCTTTATTCTACTGCAACATAGAGAATTGGAAGATAATGCCTTTTTTTATTTTCCTTCCTCTCCTCCTCACCCTTCTTTTCCCCCTTCCCCTCCCCTCTGTGTCCTACTATTTGTTTTAGTATTTTGGTGTTTTATTCTATGATCTAATGTTACAGACAAAAAGAGAGAAAGAAATAGGGAATTACATGGGAGGATTGTAAGAGAGAGGGAGGGAGAAGGAGAGGGAAAGGGAGGGAGGGAGAGACTGCCATGACATACTTGTGCAAGGAGACAATAAAAGATTCAAATTTGATTCTGAGATACAGGTAGTTGCAGGATCTGATCTGGGTATGCCACCAGGAACAGGCTGGATTGCCATCTGTCAGAAATGCTGTAGGGTCTCCTGCTTGGGCAGAGTGTGTGTGGACTAGATGACCTCCAAGGTCCTTTTATTTTTTTTATTTATTTTTTATTATGTTATTCTGTTCTGTTCTGTTCCGTTCCGTTCCAATCTGGTCCATTCCAGTCTGGTCCGGTCTATGATAGATAGATAGATAGATAGATAGATAGATAGATAGATAGATAGATAGATAGATAGATAGATAGATAAACAGACAGATAGACAGATGAGAGAGAGACACACACGGAGAGAGAGACAGAGACAGAGAGAGAATGAGAATGATGGGTGATGGACGGATGGACAAATAGATAGATTTAAAACATTTAAATAGCCACCTATCTTCTAACCAAACCTGAATATATAGTTATATGAAAACTATAACACTAAATGCATTAAAACATCGAAAATGTCAAACTTCTAATGTGCTAATATTCTAATCCAATCTTATCCAAGATAAATTGCTTGTTTGTTTATAGAACTATTACACCAAACACAATTGGCGTATAATTAGGATATTGTTTACCGTGTCGATCACTGTAGACGAATAGTAGAGATGGACAAAATGAAGGGGAAAAAAAATTAAGCACAGCGGGAGGCTGTTGAATCAACAGTTAGTTATCTTAGTGAAGCTAAAATAGATTGTGGCTTTTTTCCTCATGAAAATCCTCATCATCATTGAAAGTAAATAGTTGGAATTGCACAGGAATCACTGAGGATAAAAAAGAGAGGGATATATGGATCATCAGGGACAGTATAAGAGAAAGAAAGAAAGAAGAGAATGGGTGGGGTCCTTGGTGTTCTCTGAGCTCGGTGATCTTCTTGCAGACATTTCATGACCCAACTAGTTAACATCCTCAGTGCTGGAAGGGAATGGGGTTTGCTCTCTATTTATATACAAATGGCGCGCCCTGCAGCGTTGGTAGGGGTTGGCTCTCAGGGGTGGGCTTCAAAATTTTTAGCAAGGGGCTCTCTGCACAGTTTCTGGGTGGGCGTGGCCATGGTGGGCGTGGCCTAGTCGGTCTCCAGCACCATAGCAGGGGGGCCATTTTTGTCTTCCCTGGGCTCCGGAGGCTTTCCTCAAGCCTCTGGAAGGGAGAAAATGGCCTCCCTGGGCTCTGGAGGCTCTCTGGAAGCCAGAAAAGGGCCCATTTCCAGCCTTCCCAAACTTGCGGGAGGCCCATTTTTCACCCTCCCCAAGCCTCCGTGTGTGCCCTGCGCTTACCTGCATCCAAAACGGGCCACATGGGGACTCCTGGGAGGGGAGGGGAGGGGAGGGCCAGCCAGGAGTGGGATTTGGGGGTTTTCCAAATTGCACAGAATCTTAGCTAGGGGCTCTCTAGAACCCCTGCGAACTACCAGCAGCCCTGGGTGTTCTTGATAGTTCCTTTATTGGGGTATTGTTTACGTCTGGATTGTTGGTCTAATTTTAATCTTGATGTGAATCTCTGCTCGTCTGAGCAGTTGATTGATGGCAAGGATATGTTTTGATCTTGTTTTCTTTTTGGCTTTTTTGATGGTCTCTTTTGAGTGGTATGCAGACCTTCTTTAGCTCTCTTTTTGGACAGTGAGAACAATTAAATAGCGGAAGTTTTTAAACCTCTGGAAGTTGTGGATGCTCCGACCCTAGACATTTTTAAGAAGAGATTGGACAACCATTTGCCTGAAGTAGTGTAGGCTTTCCTGTCTGAGCAGGGGGTTGGAGTAGAAGACCTCCAAAGTCCCTTCAAACTCTGTTCTGTTATCCTATGCCTGCAGATGACTGATTTATTTAAGTGCCAGGCTTCCAGGAATTCTCCAGCATTTTGGATTTTACTTCGTCTAGGATTCTAAGTTTCCCAGTTGAAGTGTGTCCCATGGGTTGTGCAATTAAGAAACTTTCTATTATTTTTATCCCTTATAAGAACAGACTAAATAAGGACCAAATAAATATTCAGTCGCATCTGACAATATTATTCTTGTGTGTGTCTGTGTATATACGGTATGTAACAGAGTAGCAGAATAACAAAGTTGGAAGGGACCCTGGAGGTCTTCTAGTCCAGCCCCCTGCTCAAGCAAGAGACCCTATACCATTTCAGATAAGTGATTGTCCAATCTCTTCTTAAAAACCTCCAGTGATGGAGCACTCACAACTTCTGAAGGCAAGCTATTCCACTGATTAATTGTTCTCACTGTCATGAAATTTCTCCTCAGTTCTAGGTTGGTTTTCTTCTTGATTAGTTTCCACCCATTGCTTCTTGTCCTACCCTCTGGTGCTTTGGAGAATAGGTTGACCCCCTCTTCTTTGGGGCAGCCCCTCAAATATTGGAATACTGCTATCATGTCACCCCAAAATCCTTCTTTTCCTTAAACTAGACATACCCAATTCCTGCAACCGTTCTTCATATGTTTTAGCCCCATGATGGTGAACCTATGGCACGTGTGCGACGGGTGGCACACAGAGCCATTTGTCTGAGCATGTGAGTCCCAGGCAAACTTACGTCACTGTGCATGTGCGGGCCTCCCACCTAATTTTTGGGCCTTTTTTGGCCTCCCAGAGGCTTGACAGAAGCCTCTGCAGCCTTTGCAGGCTGAAAAATAGGCCTGTTTTCTCACTTCCTAAATTTCTGGAAATACTGGAAGTGATGAAATGGGCCCATTTTTCGGCCTGCAAAGGCTGCAGAGGCTTCCCTCAAGCCTCTGGGAGGCCGAAAAAGGCCCCAAAATTAGGTGGGAGGTGCCGTGGGGAGATCATGCACATTTTCCCCCAAACCCCAAAAACTTTAACCTTAGACTGTCTACTATTGACCTCACCCCGTTCCTAAGAAGTCCGTAGGGGGCATGCACAGGGGTGGGATTCAAATTTTTTAACAACTGGTTCTATGGGTGTGGCTTAGTTGGTGGGTGTGGCTTGGTGGTCATGTGACTGGCTGGGCATGGCTAACTCAATATCACTCACATCAAGGCATGCATCTCCTCGCCTGGCCTCTCATGACTGTGGGGATGTTGCAACAGTCATAAGTGGGGATGTTGCAACAGTCATAAGTGTGAAAAACAGTCACTTTTTTTAGTGCCATTGTAACTTTGAATGGTCACTCCACACAAACAAAGTACCAGCAAAGGAGGGGGGAAAAACTCCAGAGAAGCTCTAGAGACAGGAAGTCTAGTCCTGCCAAGAATGTAATAAGTGTTAAAGGAGAGGCAGTTTCTGTAAGCAACACCAGAATATTTCCTTCCTTACAGGATTAGGCCAGTAATTTCTTCTAACAACCGGTTCTCCGAACTGCTTAGAATGTTAATAACCGGTTCTAGCGAATAGGTGCGAACCGGTAGTATCCCACCCCTGGCATGCATAAGCGCACCAACGTGCCTACCGTCCTTGTCCCATTGTTTCTTTTTTATTTTTATTTCTTTTATTTTTCTTACATGTATCCATTTCATGTATCCATAACTATGTTTATACTTATACCTGTTATCTTATAATTGCTTGACAAAATAAATAAATTGCCTTCTGGGTGCTGGCACGCAAGGGTGCGGACACAAGCGTGCATGCAATTTTTGCCACAGTAGCCCAAAAAGCTTAGCCACCACTATTTTAGCCTCCTAATCCTTTAATCATTGATCTTGCTCTTCTCAGCATTCTTTCTAGAATCCCAACATCTTTTTTATATCATCTTTTTTATTTCATATTTTATATCTTATATATATATATATATATATTGTAGAAGTATTCTTCATCTCAAATGGCAGTTCCTCCTTTAAATCATCCCATCTGTGGCTGCTTTCTACACAGTAATTCACCAATGATGGCGTCAGCTTCAGATATTACTCTCCACCTGAGTGAATTTGAATTCACACAGGTTTTTTTTTTAATCTTAGGTTTTCTCTCTCCTGACTCACAATTGTCAGTGGTTCTTTTGTTGGGACTGAGCTTAGGAAAAATAAAATCGCACAAAACTTTCTAGGTTGGATCCAGCGGTGGGATTCAATTTTTTTTTTTTTTACTACTGGTACTGTGGGCCTTACATGGATTGGTGGGCATGGCTCGATGGGTGTGGCAGGGGAAGGATACTGAAAAATCCCCTCCCCTCCCCACTCCACTAACCTGCTTTCCAGCTCCGTTCTTCTGTGCAGGGCAACAAAAGAACACCCAGCCAATTAGCTGGGACTCGATGGGAGGCAGAGAAGAGATGGGGGCAGGGCCAGTCAGAGGTGGGATTTACCGGTTCTCTGAACTACTCAAAATTTCCTCTACCGGTTTTGCAGAACTGGTCAGAACCTGCTGAATGCCAACTCTGGTTGGATCTACATCCATTGTTTTGTGTTCGGCCTTCAGTTGCTTGGGAGAAGAGGTTGACCAAAGCTATATAAAAAGATCTTGACTATGTATCAGAATGGTCAAACAAATGGCAACTTCAAATCTCAACAAATAAATGCTCTGTCTTACATATTGGCAAAAAAAATCAGAAAATAAAATACAAGCTGAATAGTCAAGATCTTGTTGATGACCCAAGCTCTGTAAAGGACCTTGGAATACTCACCTCTAATGATCTAAGTGCTAGAGCCCACTGCAACTACATAGCCAAAAAGGCATTAAGAGTTGTTGACCTAATCCTACGTAGCTTTTTCTCTGGTAATATCACACTACTAACCAGAGCATACAAAACATTTGCTAGACCAATACTCGAATACAGTTCATCAGTCTGGAACCCACATTACGTATCTGATATTAGCACAATTGAGAAAGTCCAGAAATATTTCACAAGAAGAGTTCTCCACTCTTCTACTCATTGTAGAATACCTTATGCCACCAGACTTGAAATTCTAGAACTAGAAAACCTTGAATTACGCCGTCTTCGGTCTGACTTAAGCATGGTATATAAAATCATACATTGCAATGTCCTACCTGTCAATGAATACTTCAGCTTCAACCATAACAACACAAGAGCACACAATAGATACAAACTCAAAGTAAACCGCACCAAACTTGATTGCAGGAAATACGACTTCAGCAATAGAGTGGTCAATGTCTGGAATACTCTACCCGACTCTGTAGTTTCTTCCCCAAACCCCAAAAACTTTAACCTTAGACTGTCTACTATTCACCTCACCCCTTTCCTAAGAGGCCTGTAGGGGGCGTGCATAAGCGCACCAACGTGCCTACCGTCCCTGTCCTATTGTTTCTTTTATTTTTCTTGTATTTTTCTTATATGTACCCATTTCATGTATTCACAACTATGTATACATTTATACTTATTATCTTGTAAACAATTGGCAAATCAAATAAATAAATAAATAAATAAATATATCTATCTATATATATACATATATATGTATGCATGCATGCATTTATTAATTTATTTCAAGGAAAGAAATCTCAATACATATGGTACATTAGTCATTCTGTTCATTTGAAACAACAAGGCCCATTATATTTTGGGGAAAACCTACAGAACCTAATTGTACATATTTTCTAAGGCTGCAATGAAGCATGATGGGACTTGAAAGATCTTGAAGCATGAGAAGACACGAAATATTGACAAGGTCGATTATCTCCTGATGAGACCTTAACAAGCAAGTATTAATAAAGAGATCATATTCACTGAAATTCCATTTTATTCTGCCTTTTAACATTCTTTGAGATTGTGTCAACTGCCAAGTGGTAGACAGGAGGATGATTTATGGAGGGAAGAGAACATGTAATAGATCCTTTTGCTTTAGAGTCCAGCTGCAGACATCTCTTTTGATATTAGATGCTGGGCTACTGTTGCAAATTGAAAAATAAATAACTAGATGCAACACGGATATTAAAAATGGGGGGCAGGGTCTAATGTTATACCTTCTGCCGTTCTTATAAATGATTCTTCCCTCTTTTAGGGGTTGAAACAGCCAAAAGGGTTCAAGAGTTTTAATAAAAAAAACAAAACAAGTTATAAGAATAATATAATAACAGAATTGGAAGGGACCTTGGAGGTCTTCTAGTCCAGCTCTCAACTCAGGCAGGATACCCTATATCATTTCAGACAAATGGTTGTCAAATTTCTTCTGAAAAACCTCCAGTGTTGGAGCATCCACAACTTCTGGTGGCAAGTCGTTCCACTGCTTAATTGTTCTCAGTGTTGTGAAATGTCTTCTTAGTTCCAGGTTGCTTCCCTCTTTCATTAGTTTCCATCCATTGTCTCTTGTCTTGCCTTCTGGTGCTTTGGAAAAAATAGATTGACCCCCTTTTCTTGTGACAGCCCCTCAAATACAGGAAGATTTTGATTAATTGTCACCTTGTCAAAGAATGCAGTAGGATTTGTCTGGCAGGATCTGTTTTTGACAAACCCACGTATGGCTTTGTTTGCCTCTAGGCGTTCACTGATGCATTGCTTGATAATATTTTCCAGATTCTTCCCACATATTGACCAGGTCAGGATGATAAGTCTTTTGTTTCCTGGATCTATTTTTTTTAGAAGGGAACTACATCAGCTCTTTTTTCAATCCTCTGGGCTTGTCTGGATCACAGAGGGAATGGGTGGGAATGTTTTTTTTTTTTTTTACAGGGTAGGTGTACCAACAGAGAAGGTGTGTCTTTCTGGTTTCAGTGGCAGCAGTCAAACATTCCCATGCCTCTTTAACCTGGTCCAAAAGGCATCTCTTTGGAATGGAAGAAAAGGTCCTTAAAATAAATGTTATTTTTCACACAGAAGGAAAGGAAAAAGAAGGAGGAGGCAGAGGGGAGAGAAGGGGAAAGGAAAGGGGAAAGAAGGAGAAGAAGGAGGAGGAGGAGAAGAGGAAGAGGAAGGAGAAGGGGAGAAAGAGGAAAAGGGAGGAGGAGGAGGAGGAGGAGGAGGAGGAGGAGGAGAGGAAGCAGCAATCTCATTTGCACATCTTTTCAAGTGAAAGCAAGGATAAATGAAAAAAAAAAGTTGTCAGGTTAGATTTTTCAGAAGACATGCTTGATGAAACATTTCAGTGTGTTCAGTGGTGACCCCAGGTTCATTCGTCCATCCTTTCCCCCCTTTCCCCCCCTCCTCTTTTTTCCTCTTTATTTATTTTTGAAACCTGGTTGGGGGGGGGAAATGTCAGCGAATTGCAAAGGTTTCATCTCCCTTGATGCATTTTTATTGAATGGCATCCAAGTTTAATATACTGTCCCCAGATGCCTGTCACTCATGATGGCTGTGTTTTTCCCCCCATATTCTTTTCTCCACGAATGGAGACGTGACGGGTTTTGAATGTTAGGAAGCATGCAAGAAACACAGTACAAACATCGTCCTCGAAGATGCATTGTTTAACCGAGGGTTTCCAGTATTGGAGGGTGAATATATATTTTACAGCTCCCTTGGGAAAGGGAAAAGGTGGCATTTAAAGGAAAGTGATGGCAGTGAAGAAATATATAAATGGAAATTACCATTTCTCCTTGGTTTTATCAGAAAAAAACAGCACTCCTTTGGATGATGTTTTCTCCGGCCCTTGCCTCTCCTATCTTTGCAACTTTCTCATTGGTATTTCCTTTCCTCCCTCCTTCCCTTTATCTCCCTTCCCCAATAAGGCAGCAAATGTGCAAATTTGCTAGATAGCCCTGATTTTTCACGTCACATTTTACTTCCGTCTAACTTCTGCAACTCTGGAAGAGGCTGGGTTATGCCACTCTTCTGCCATTAATAGTATAGTACTTAGACTTATGCAGAGACGTGGTGGCTCAGTGGCTAAGATGTTGAGCTTGTCGACCAGAAAGATCGGCAGTTCGGTGGTTCGAATCCCTAGCACCGCGTAATGGAGTGAGCTCCTGCATCTGCCAACCTAGCAGTTCAAAAGCACATAAAAATGCAAGTAGAAAAATAGGGACCACTTTGGTGGGTAGGGAACAGCGGTCTGTGCACCTTTGGCATTTAGTCATGCCGGCCACATAACCACGGAGACGTCTTTGGACAGCGCTGGCTCTTCGGCTTTGTAACGGAGATGAGCACTGCCCCCTAGAGTCAGGAACGACTAGCACGTATGTGCGAGAGGAAACTTTACCTTACTTAGACTTACAGGTGAAACTCAAAAAAAATAGAATATCATGCAATTTTTATTTATTTCAGTAATGCAACTTAAAAGGTGAAACTAATATATGAGATAGACTCATTGATTTGTCATAATTGTGATGATTATGGCTTACAGCTCATGAAAACCCCAAATCCACAATCTCAGAAAATTAGAATATTGTGAAAAGGTTCAATATTTTAGGCTCAAAGTGTTCCACTCTAATCAGCTAATTAAGCCATAATACCTGCAAAGGGTTTCTGAGCCTTTAAATGGTCTCTCAGTCTGGTTCCGTAGGAATCACAATCATGGGAAAGACTGCTGACCTGACAGTTGTGCAGAAAACCATCATTGACACCCTCCATAAGGAGGGAAACACTCAAAAGGTAATTGCAAATGAAGTTGGATGTTCCCAAAGTGCTGTATCAAAGCACATTAATAGAAAGTTATGTGGAAGGGAAAAGTGTGGAAGAAAAAGGTGCACAAGCAGCAGGGATGACCGCTGGAGAGAATTGTCAGGAAAAGGCCATTCAAAAGTGTTGGGGACTTTCACAAGGAGTGGACTGAGGCTGGAGTCAGTGCATCAAGAGCCACCACACACAGACGGATGCTGGACATGGGCTTCAAATGTCATATTCCTCTTGTCAAGCCGCTCCTGAACAACAAACAATGTCAGAAGCACCTTACCTGGGCTAAAGAACTGGTCTGTTGCTCAGTGGTCCAATGTCCTCTTTTCTGATGAGAGCAACTTTTGCATCTCATTTGGAAACCAAGGACCTAGAGTCTGGAGGAAGAATGGAGAGGCACACACTGCAAGAAGTCCAGTGTGAAGTTTCTAGTCTGTGTTGATTTGGGGAGCCATGTCATCTGCTGGTGTTGGTCCATTGTGCTTCATTAAGTCCAGGGTCAACACAGCCGTCTACCAGGAGATTTTGGAGCACTTCATGCTTCCTTCCGCAGATGAGCTTTGTGGGGATGCTGACTTCATTTTCCAGCAGGACTTGGCACCTGCCCACACTGCCAAAAGCACCAAACCCTGGTTCAATGACCGTGGGATTACTGTGCTTGATTGGCCAGCAAACTCGCCTGACCTGAACCCCATAGAGAATCTATGGGGCATTGCCAAGAGAAAGATGAGAGACATGAGACCGAACAATGCAGAAGAGCTGAAGGCCACTATTGAAGCGTCCTGGTTTTCCATAACACCTCAGCAGTGTCACAGGCTGATAGCTTCCATGACATGCCACATTGAGGCAGTAATTGCTGCAAAAGGGGCCCAAACCAAGTACTGAGTACATAATCATGCTTATACTTTTCAGAGATCCGATATTGTTCTATGTAAATCCTTGTTTTATTGATTGCATGTAATATTCTAATTTTCTGAGATTGTGGATTTGTGGTTTTCATGAGCTGTAAGCCATAATCATCTCAGTTATGACACATCACAGCTTGAATTATCTTGCTTTGCATGTAATGAGTCTATCTTATATATTAGTTTTACCTTTTAAGTTGCATTACTGAAGTACATGAACTTTTGCATGATATTCTAATTTTTCGAGTCTCACCTGTAAGCTTCCATATCTGCAATCAGACAAAAGTCAATCATATTGTGGTCACTGTTGGAAAAGGGTTCTTTAGTTTGTATTCTGTAAATTAAATTCAAATTATTGCAGAAGATGAGATCGAGGCAGTTGTTAAGTCTAGTGTTGTTGGTTACTAGTTGTTCCAGTCCCAGATTTGTTACAGCATTGTAGAAGGTTGTGTGTATGATTTCAGTTGTACAATCATTTAGGGTCCAGTCAATATGAGGTAGATTGAAGTCACCCAAAAAGATAAAAGCATGTGGGCAGAATGTTGCCCATGTTAGTAGTGAATTTAGCTTGTTTACATGTTCGATGTCATAATCAGGTGCTCTGTAACATGGTAAGAATCGAAATGTGACATTTAAGGACAGTTCACAGATGATGGTCTCAGGAAGAGCAAGCTCCTGGGTAACTTGGATGTTTTTTAGATGTAAGGACTTTTTATAGAAGATAGCAACACCTCCTCCTCTACGGATTTCACGATCTGATCGGTAAACATGATAGTCTCTTACTGTGGTAATGGATTAAGGGAGAGATGCATTGAGCCATGTTTCACAGTGAGCTTTTCTTGCAGAGAATGCAAGTGCTGCTTGTAGGCCGGCTTCACCAGGGTCTTGGTGTTGAGTGACCAAACCAGCCTACTTGTCAGCTTCACACCCGGAAACTGGATGCTGCTAAACACCACCACAGGTGAACCATTAACACACAGAGGTGTGTATGGCTGTGGCTGCCTTGTCTGAAATCCACAATGATCTCTTTGATTTTTCCTACGTTTAAAATGAGGCTGTAACATCTAACCTCCAAAAGATTTGTTTGATTTCATTTCATTTGTTAAACAGATTTATATAGCCGCTCAGGTCACATCTAGTGACTCCAGGTGGTTTACAAAAAAAAAAAAAAAAGGCTTAAGATTACTTTTGAAATCTGGAAATTTACCCAAACTTTTTTTTTCTTATAGTACATGTGGAGTTTGGGTTGCTGAGTTACTCTTTTTTAACATACGCTTTTTTAGTTGCAATGTAGGAAAGTTGCAATTTCTTTATTACTCCTACCAAAACTGGTTCTAAGATCACACAGACTTTAAAGTACCATACGTATTATAAGGTTACTTGTGCACATAATAAAACAAGTTATTCTACCTGTACTACAGCGCATTTCACTGTGTGTTTTGATCCTAAGATCAAGAGCCAAGCAATTATAAGATTTGAAAATATTGAAGAAATTAGAGAAAGCTTAAAAGAATTACAGAAGTAATGTTTTATTTTATGAAGTGTATGAAAAATAGAAAGGGTGGATTTGTAAGAAAGAAGGCAATTCAAAAATAAAATGGTATATAAGATGCCTAAAGGTTTCACAAATGGGGGTTAGACTAGATGACCTGCAGGGTCCCTTCCAATTCTGTTAATCTGTTATCTGTACTTCACCTTTACTTCTAAGCTTCCCACAAACTCCACCCCCAAGGTATTGTAGGGTGCAAAATGTAATCAAGCAATCAAGGTTATAAATTAGTTCATTGGTAAAACCAATCAATAAATAATGCTAACAATTCCCCGAGATCGGTTAATCACTCTGCAATAGAATTAACGGACCTACACATCAGAGATAACAAACGAGAGTGAAAAATGGTGATTTTTAATTCTGAAAATTAATTTAATGAATTCCCCAAATGGTTTATGAATAAAGGCATAAGGAATGAACCAAATGGAATGGTTGCAGAGGATATAATAATCAAAAAGTACATGAAAAATATGCTCACCTATAATTAAATATTTGTCAGTAGAAACAGTGGAGTAATGATAAAAAGCCATTGATATCTCTCTTCCCCTTTCCAGTTTTCAGGATCCACCAAAACAGCTGACTTCATCATTTTTTAACCTGGAATAAACCCAGGTCTGCTCCAAAAAATAATCCCCAGCAATTAATCCCTCAAAGGTGATTTTCCAAAAGGCAACCTGATTTTCTTGTTTTGTTTTTTTCCCTCTTGAAAATGTTTTGCTTCTCATCTAAGAAACTTCAGAACTGAGGAAGCTTCTTGGATGAGAAGTGAAATGTTTTCAAGGAAAAAGAAAACCCAAGAAATTCAAATTGCCTTTTGAAAAAGGAACTTTGGAACAATCGTGACCTGGATGATTGAAATCTCCATAGACATCCAGCAGTTGACAGAGTAATATGCAATTTCTAATGTGGACAATCTCTATTTGTTTTTCTGGATCTTCTGATGCAAACCTGTATAGATAAGTGTCTATGGATAACGTCCATGTCTGGATAGATCTTGAAAATTAGAAAATAATGCAGCTTAATTCTAAAAAAATAATGCAGCTTAATTCTCTTCATGCTGTGTTGCTTATTCAATTGCAATTATACATGTAGGCCCTACAAACCTTTGATGAGAGAGTCCTGCTTAATTTCTGGGTCAGGGATTACAATCAAGTCTGTATCTATCTCAGTTTAATTTATTTCATTAAGACTAAAAGGCAATGTTATTTGAAAATTCCAGTCTGCCTATCGATTATTGAAGCATTTTCTTATCCAATAATATATAAAAAGAAACAAACAGTTAGATATGGGGAAATATTGAATGAAAAGGGTGAACTTAAATCTATGCAAAAATTAGAGGAACAAGGTATAAAGATGAATTGGTTTTCATATCCGCAAATACATTTAAGGTATGTTAAAGATTCCAAAACAGAAGGTTTCTATGATAAACTGACTGATTTAGATAAGATTTTGACATGTACTGATGAAAAGGTGATTTAAAAATTGTATGGATATTTATTAGAAATTAAACTAGAAGAAGAACAAGTTAAAGAAACTATGATTGCTTGGGGGAAGAATTTTGGATATGGGATTGATCTAGAGAAATGGGAAAAATTGTGGTCTCAAAATTATAAAATGACAATGTCAACAGCATATAAAGAAAATTTGTATAAGATGTTTTACAGGTGGCATTTTCCCCCAACAAGAATAGCAAGAATGTTCAAGAACAAATCTGAAAAATGTTGGAAATGTCATCAGATACCTGGCTCATATTACCATATGTGGTAGACTTGTGCGGATGCCAAAAAATATTGGACTAAAATCCACACGTGGTTGGAAAAAATGACTAAAAAGCATATAGATTTGAATCCAGAGATATTTCTATTGGGAATTTTACCTGAAATATATAGTAAAGAACTGAAATATCTGATTTTAAATGTATTAACAGCGGCTAGGATTGTATTTGCCAAAAACTGGAAAAATGAGAAAATATCATCACAGGAGGAAATTATTAAGAAAATATTGGATTCTGCTGAAATGAGTAGATTTACATTTGAAATCAGAGAACAAGAAGATAAATAATTTTATAAAATTTGGGATCTATTCTATCAATGGTTAGACAATAAAACATAGTAATGAAATATGTAGATCTTTAGAAAATAATAAATATATAAAGATGTATTTTTTTCTTGTTATATCTACAAAATGATTGTAGGATAGATTTGAGATGATAATATGAACTGTCATAAAACAAATTAAGTAAAATATGGATTATTTCATAAAACATGAATGAATAATAGTATAGTCAAATGATTGATTAACAATGATATTAATGTAGTTAATATTTGATTGAAAATATGAGAATATATACAATGTAATTGTAATTGAAGACTACGAAATGGAAGCACAAAACAATTTGTAAACCAACCGACACACTGTATGTATATATATATGGAAGATGGCTTGATGTTTTTATGTTTTGTTTGTCTATGTTTGTCTTAAAAAACAATAAAAAAAATTAAAAAATGTTTCTGAATCATATAAAACTAGATGCATCTGTACAAGCCAAAATCATAAGACTACGTCTGATTTACCTTGGCCATGTCAGGCATGTAAATTCATTGGCAAAGTTGGCGATGCTAGGAATGGTGAATGGAACAAGAAGGGGCAAGCAACTGGCTTGATAATATCAAAACTGATACAACGATGAACATCTAGGAACTGAAAGAAGCAGTGTATCATAGTACAAAAAAAGGAGTAGAGGAGACATGATAGCAGAATAAGAGTTGGAAGGCACCTTGGAGGTGATCTAGTTCAACCCCCTACTCAGGCAGGAAACCCTATACCATTTCAGACAAATGGTTGTCCAATCTCTCCTTAGAAACCTCCAGTGTTGGAGTATTTACAACTTCTGGAGGCAAGTTGTTCCACTGGTTAATTGTTCTAACTGTCAGGAAATTTCTCCTTAGTTCTAGGTTGCTTCTCACCTTGATTAGTTTCCATCCATTGCTTCTTCTCCTGCCTTCAGGTGCACTCTTTCAATATTTGAGGGGCTGCCACAAAGAAGAGGGGATCAACCTATTCTCCAAAGCACCAGAAGGCAAGATAAGAAACAATGAATGGACACTAATCAAGGAGAGAAGCAACGTAGAACTAAGGGGAAATTTCCTGACAGTGAGAACAATCAACCAGTGGAACAGCTTGCCACCAGAAGTTTTGGGTGCTCCAACACTGGAGTCTTTCAAGAAGAGATTGGACAAACCATTTGTCTGAAATGGTATCTCCTGTGTCTCCAACTTGAGCAGGGGCTTGGACTAGAAGACCTCCAAGATCCCTTCCAAGTTCCAACTCTGTGGTATTCTGTCCTTGTCACTAAAGGAAAGACGAACACCTTCTCTCCAAAAAGGAGAAGTTAGAGGCAAGATTGAAAGTTTCCAGGTCCATTGAGTCTAGAAATATCTTCTCAATTACAGAAGATAAGTTTTTGTTCACTGGAAAACCTTGTTACTCTGCCAACAAAGTTGCTGTCAAACCAAATCTGTGATTTTTTACCCTGGCTCATGCTCCCCCCCCCCCGTGCAAACATCTGGATCCCAATGCCTGCATCTGATTTCTTTCTTCCTTGGAGACTGATCTGAATTTTATGTAATGTTGTCCCCAGAGGGAGAAACAAGTTACCTTTTAGCATGCTGGTTTGGCTGACGGAGCTCCGTTCTAATTTAAATAAAATGTGGTGTGCTTCTTCTTTTTCTTTTTCTTTCTTTCTTTCTCTTTTTAAATCCTGTCTGGATTATAAAAGTAAGGAAGTGGCATTGTTCACATTTGGTTCCTTCTAATTACATTTGCCCTGTCACTGAGATGCCAAGCAGACTAGGAGGAAATCAGCAACCTTCTCCCCCGGGGCTTTCGTTGTTACAGGAAAGCTGTCTCCGATGGCTTCGACGTGACAATTTCCTCTCTCCTACTTCAAAGTGGAGTGTGTTTCCCTCTGGACAAATTTGGATTTGATTATTTTCATCAGCTTCCGTGGCTCCTTGATTAGCATCTCGCTCACCTAAAAAAAATTAGAACACTGGGTGGGGAGGAGACAATCGTTGATAACCAAGCAGTAGACGTGTGAAAAAAAGAAGAAGATTGCGTGGAAGAACCACATGGAAAATGGGTCTTCTGTAATTCTTGACCTCCTGAAGAAAATCAACCCTGATTCTTCTTTGGAAGGACAGATCCTGAAGCTGAAGCTCAAATACTTTGGCCACCAAATGAGAAGAGAGGACTCCTTGGAGAAGACCTTGATGTTGGGGAAGGTGGAAGGCAAAGGAGAAGGGGACCAGCAGAGGATGAGATGGTTAGATTGTATCGTTGACTCAATGAACATGAAATTTGGCAAACTGGAGAAGAAAGTGGAGGACAGGAGGAACTGGCATGCAATGGTGCATGGCGTTGTGAAGAGTCAAACACAGCATAGTGAATCAACAATACAAAATTATTGACCAGAAAGTCAGTTTGGTATAGTGGTTAATACACCAGGCTACAAACCAGGAGATTGTGAGTTCTAGTACTATCTTGACCACAAAACTAACTGGTTAACTTTGGGCCAGCCACTCTGTCTCCGAGCCCTGTGAAGGAGGGAATGGCAAAGCATTTCCAAAATCTTATTAAGTTGCAGGAACCTATCCAGGCAGTTATGAGGAGTTGATAATGACTCAAAGGACCTACTTACCTCCCTACCTACCCACTCACCCAACCAACCAACCAACCAACCAATCAACCAAATAAATAAATTTATTGACTCTTAGCTCCAAAATATCTTAAGCTCCACTTTTACTACCCATTTTCTATTTTAGGTGGGATGTGTAAGTATGTGCATGAAAGAGCTGTGTCTTCTACATTTGCTGATAAACTGGTTTTTGTGCCAAAGTTCAGACTAGAACTTACCTTCTCCTGCTTTCTAGCATGGCGCCTTAACCACTACACCAAACTGGCCCTATATACAAGGAGGAAATAGTGATCCATCACTGTCTGGACAATTATTCCATGAAGCAGACATTTAGAAGGATGTTGCTCCCATCTGGAGATAACCAATGGTCTGAGTTTCCATGAAAAGTGTTTTTTTTATATATAATAGGTAACTGGACTTTCTGGTTTTTCTTTGAAGATGTGTTGCTTCTCATCCAAGAAGCTTCTTCAAAGCTGAAGCAAAATGTCTTCAGAGCAAAATGTCTTCAAAGAAAAACCAGAAAATCCTGTTGCCTCTTGAAAAAAAGCCCTTTTGGGACAACCATGACCTGGAGGATTGAGAATCTCCATAGACATTGAGTTTCCATGAATTTATCACATTCCATTTTAAGGCCAGGTGACCTTAAGAAAAGGTGCTACTACTTTAAGGAGATGCAACATGATGATACATGAATCCATTGTGTCTGTTGAATGGCAGCTTCTTCTCTTTGGATCTAAGAGAAGGAAAACATCAGTGAAGGGGTGTTTTTTTTAAGAAGAAAGCCTTATTCTTACATTGCCCATATGATTTAAACACTGCTGTCCTGTGAATGAACATATACAGCAAATTTTTGATTGGGCCAAGCTGAAAAATCTTGAATTGACCAACATGGACCCTTGAAAGGGTAAATAATTGAAATACGATGCATTATAACCAACGGTAGTAATGTAGATGTGGAAATAATGATCCATTTTGTCTGTAATTAGAAAGACAATTCACTCATCAATTGAGTCCGGATGTGTTTATTTTATTTGTTCTGATGTATCCTTGGCATCGCCCAAAATGCTTAATTTCTTTGAAAGCCTTTGTCCAAACATCGACAACTGACCCTGGATACAAATATTAGTTGTCAGTTGCTCCTGGCCATTCCTTGTATCAATTTTATTTATTGCCTTGTGGCTTGCTCATCGCTTTTCGAAATGCTCAATGTGTCAAAATTGGTTATACTAATCCTTACAAATTCTGCTCGTTAAGAGCCTGGAGACTAAAATATATGAAGAACGGTTGCAGGAATGTGGATATGGCTAGTCCAGTAAAAAAGAGTAATTAGGGTTGATATGATAGCAGTCTTCCAACATTTGAGGGGCTGCCACAAAGAAGAGGGGGTCAACCTATTCTCCAAATCACCAGAGGGTAGGACAAGAAGCAATGGGTGGAAACTAATCAAGAAGAAAACCAACCTAGAACTGAGGAGAGATTTCATGACAGTGAGAACAATGAATCAGTGGAATAGCTTGCCTTCAGAAGTTGTGGATGCTCCAATACTGGAGGTTTATAAGAAGATATTGGACAGCCATTTGTTTGAAAGGGTATAGAATCTCCTGCTCCACCGGGCGATTGGACTGAAAGACATCCAACTCTGTTGTTCTATTGTTTTAGTCTGCCCTTGTCACTAAACGCAAAGAAGAACATCTTATGTCCAAAAAGGGAAAGTTAGAACTGTTGAGTCTGTCAACAGTGAGGACAATCTACCAATGGAACAGCTTGCCTTCAGAGGTGGTCGGTGCTTCATCATTGGAGGCTTTTAAGCAGAGACTGGACAGCCACTTGTCTGAAATGGTATAGGGCCATAATGGCGAACCTATGGCATATGTGCCGGAAGTGGCACACAGAGCCATCTCTGCCAGCACGCGAGCTCTCGGTCCAGATCAGGTCCACTGCACATGTGAGTGTGCCTCCCACCAGCCAGCGGATTGTCGGGTATCTGACATGCATGCATGGAGCGTGAGGTGCACGGGGAGATGCACACATATGCGCAGAGGCTCAGGGGGCATGTGGGGGGTTTGCACACACATGTGCTGTGGCTTGGGGGTGCGCAGAGGGGTCATGCGTGCATATGCAGAGGCGCAGGGGTATGCAGGGGGTTTGCATGTGCATGCACAGGGAGGTGGGGAGAGCATGGGGGAAGGGATGTCACGCAAGCATTGCATTATGGGTGTAGGTACTTTTGGCACACGGTGACAAAAAGGTTAGCCATCACTGGTATAGGGTCTCCCGTTTGAGCAGGGGGTTGGACTAGAACAGGGGTCTCCAACCTTGGCAACTTGAAGCCTGAGGACTTCAACTCCCAGAATTCCCCAGCCAGCTGGCTGGGGAATTCTGGGAGTTGAAGTCCTTCAGGCTTCAAGTTGCCAAGGTTGGAGATCCCTGGACTAGAAGGCCTTCAACTCTATTATTCTGTATTCAGTATACATTTCATTTCATTCTAGTAGCAATCGTTGGTTTTTGAGCCGGAAAGTCCTAACATCCTCTAGATATTAAGACTGCGGTTTTGACAATTCCACGTCATTGTTCCCGTTAGACGGAGCTGATAGAAATTGAAATCCAAAACATATACCATAGAGCATGAAATTACCTGCCTTCATTTGAAACAATTGTCTGGCCTCTCAGCTGTCGATACAGGATTAACAGCAATGGTGAAGCTTTGTTTTGTAAATGGATCTCTTCCCCTATCAGAGACCTCTTAAATTTTGCTTGTTTGCTTTCTCTCTCAGATTTAGAGCTCTTTTTTTTTTCTGCTTCAGAAATTCAAAGCAGTTTATAAAAGAAATTTTTTCAGTATTTGTCTCCCCCTATAATATATTCATATTTGATCTCCACCACTGTTTAACGAGAACTAAAATTCTAACGGAAATTTCATGATGAGGTTATCTTGGTGGCCTTTCAAGATTTCTTGCTAGTCAAAAATATTTTTCCTCTTTCTAACTCCAGGATGTTCTTTTCCAGTAGACACAGCCAAAGTCACTGGGACCATTTCAGATGAAGGAGCAGTTCAGTGGGATCCATTTAGCAGCAACATTTCTCCAATTTTTTTTTGCAAGTAATGAGATTACTGCAAAATTGACCAATCCCAAAGAAGATCAAATGTAAAGAAAGGACATCTTCAGAATTATCCAAATCTCTCTCTCATTTATTTATTTATGTTATTTATTCTTTACTATGTTTTCTCTCTCTCTATTAATCTATCATCTATCTATATCTAATACCTATTTATCAGTCTGTCTATACGTCTATCCATCCATCTATCC